>NC_053024.1:319236713-319401635 GCF_003073215.2 Triticum urartu | reverse complement strand
GGAAATAAATAATAACTTTATTATTGCCTCTAGGGCATATTTCCTTCAATTCCATCATAGGCTTGCTGGACAGTGATGGGTTGGATGAGATTTATCATGTAATCGAGTCAGTTTTGTTAGGGTTTGATCCCTAGTATCCATTATGTTCTGAGATTGATGTTGCTTATGACTTTGCTATGCTTAATGCTTGTCACTAGGGCCCGAGTGCCATGATTTCAGATCTAACCTATTATGTTTTCATGAATATATGTGAGTTCTTGATCCTATCTTGCAAGTCTATAGTCACCTACTATGTGTTATGATCCGGCAACCCCGAAGTGACAATAATCGGGACCACTCCCGGTGATGACCATAGTTTGAGGAGTTCATGTATTCACTATGTGCTAATGCTTTGTTCCGGTTCTCTATTAAAAGGAGGCCTTAATATCCCTAGTTTCCAATAGGACCCCGCTGCCACGGGAGGGTAGGACAAAAGATGTCATGCAAGTTCTTTTCCATAAGCACGTATGACTATATACGGAATACATGCCTACATTACATTGATGAATTGGAGCTAGTTCTGTGTCACCCTATGTTATGACTGTTACATGATGAACCGCATCCGGCATAATTATCCATCACTGATCCGGTGCCTACGAGTTTTCCATATACTGGTTTACGCTTATTTACTTTCCCGCTGCTACTGTTACAATCACTACAAAATACCAAAAACATTACTTTTGTTGTCTTTACTTTTGTTGCTGCTACCACCACTATCATATTACTTTGCTACTAAACACTTTGCTGCAGATACTAAGTTTCCAGGTGTGGTTGAATTGACAACTCAGCTGCTAATACTTGAGAATATTCTTTGGCTCCCCTTGTGTCGAATCAATAAATTTGGGTTGAATACTCTACCCTCGAAAGTGTTGCGATCCCCTATACTTGTGGGTTATCAAGACTAATTTCTGGCGCCGTTGCCGGGGAGCATAGCTCTATTCTTTGAGTCACTTGGGATTTATATCTGCTTATCATATGAAGAACTTGAGAGATCCAAAAACCAAGATTATCCCTCAACTACGAGGGGAGGTAAGGAACTGCCATCTAGCTCTGCACTTGATTCACCTTCTGTTATGAGTAAGTTTGCGACACCTAAACCCTGCTTCTGCTATTCGTTCTGATATGTCGCATGTTATTGATGATGCCACTTCTGCTATGCATGATACTTATGATGAAACTGCTTCTATGCCTGATACTACTGTGCCCCTTGGTGAATTTCTTGATGAACAAATTGCTAGGGCTAGAGAAAAAGAAATTATTGAATCTGAATACGATGATGATAGTGATGATGAAAATATGCCTGTTATCCCTGAGGGTTATCTTTTTGATATGGAATCTTCTGCCGCTATTTTAGCTTGCAGGGATAGATATGAGCTTAAGAGGTTATTATTTAAATGGAACAAAGAACCACTTAGATATAAAATGAAATCCGACCCTTCTTTTGCTACTTCACCTATATGTGTTCCTGATAAGGATTATGAATTCTCTGTTGATCCTGATATAATTACTTTGGTTGAATCTGATCCGTTTTATGGCTATGAATCTGAAACTGTTGTGGCACATCTTACTAAGTTAAATGATATAGCTGCCCTGTTTACTAATGATGAGAGATCGCGTTACTTTTATATACTCAAAATATTTCAGTTCTCATTAAAGGGTGATGCTAAGATATGGTTTAATTCTCTTGATCCTGGTTGTGTGCGTAGTCCCCAGGATATGATTTATTACTTCTCTGCTAAATATTTCCCTGCTCATAAGAAACAAGCTGCTTTGAGGGAAATATACAACTTCGTGCAAATTAAAGAAGAGAGTCTCCCACAAGCTTGGGGGAGGCTTCTCAAGTTACTTAATGCTTTGCCTGATCATCCTCTTAAGAAACCTGAAATACTTGATATCTTTTATAATGGACTAACCGATGCTTCCAGAGATTACCTGGATAGTTGTGCTGGTTCTCTTTTCAGGGAAAGAACACCGGATGAAGCTGAAATTCTATGAATAATATGTTGACAAATGAAAATAATTGGGCACCTCCTGAGCCAGCTCCTGCTCCAATTACTGAGTCTATTCCTAAACCAACTCCGAAGAAGAGAGGTGTTCTATTCCTCAGTCTCGAAGATATGCAAGAGGCAAAGAAATCTATGAAATAAAAAGGTATTAAAGCTGAAGATGTTAAGAATTTACCTCCTATTGAAGAAATACATGGTCTTAATATACCGCCTGTTGAAGAAACATATGATCTCAATTCTTTATTTACTGAAGAACCTTCTGATCCCGATATCCCGACACAGGTAGTAAAGGTAAATTCTCTCTATAGATATGAATAAAGCTGAAGTCCCTCCTACTAAAATTGCTAGTCAGTGCTTGGATGAGTTTGATAACTTTATGTTTAAGCAAGACGACTTCAATGCTTATTTTGGTAGACAATTAAAAGAAAATGCTTATATGATTAGACGCTTGGGTGATTATATGGCTAATATTAAAGGTGAACTTAAACTTGTTAGCAAACATGCTTCTATGGTTACCACTCAAGTAGAACAAGTACTCAAGGCTCAAAAAGAAGTGCTTGATGAAATGAATAGTAAGAAAAATGATTATGCTGTTAGAGTGGCTACTAGAACTGGTAGAATGACTCAGTAACCTTTGTATCCTGAAGGCCACCCTAAGAGAATCGAGCAAGATTCTCAAAGAAATAATATTGATGTTCCTAGTTCTTCTAAAAAGAAGAAGAAGAAAAATGATAGAACTGTGCAAACTTCTAGTGAACCTATTGCTGAACCACCTGATAATCCAAATGATATCTCTATGTCTGATGCTGAAACACAATCTGGTAATGAACATGAACCTAATGAAAATATTAATAATGATGTTCATGATGATGCTCAACCTAGTAATGATAATGATGTAGAAATTGAACCTGCTGTTGATCTTGATAACCCACAATCAAAGAATCAACGTTATGATAAAAGAGACTTTGTTGCTAGGAAACATGGTAAAGAAAGGGAACCTTGGGTTCAGAAACCCATGCCTTTTCCTCCGAAACCATCCAAGAAAAAGGATGATGAGGATTTTGAGCGCTTTGCTGAAATGATTAGGCCTATCTTTTTGCGTATGAGATTAACTGATGTGCTCAAAACAAATCCTTATGCTAAATATATGAAGGATATCATTACTAATAAAAGAAAGATACCGGAAGCTGAAATTTCCACCATGCTTGCTAATTATACTTTTAAGGGTGGAATACCAAAGAAACTTGGAGATCCCGGAGTACCTACTATACCTTGCTCCATTAAAAGAAATTATATTAAAACTGCTTTATGTGATCTTGGAGCCGGTGTTAGTGTTATGCCTCTCTCTTTATATCGTAGACTTGACTTGAATAAGTGACACCTACTGAAATATCTTTGCAAATGGCTGATAAATCAACTGCTATACCTGTCGGTATCTGTGAGGATGTGCCTGTTGTGGTTGCAAACGTTACTATTTTAACGGACTTTGTTATTTTGATATTCCCGAGGATGATAGTATGTCTATTATTCTTGGAAGACCTTTTCTTAATACTGCAGGGGCTGTTATTGATTGCAACAAAGGCAATGTCACTTTTCATGTTAATGGTAATGAGCATACGGTACACTTTCCGAGGAAACAACCTCAAGTTCATAGTATCAACTCTATTGGAAAAATTCCATCGATTATATTTGGAGGTTTTGAATTTCCTCTTCCTACTGTCAAGAAGAAATATGATACTTATTATTGGGGATGTGCATATCCCCGTTGAGGTAACTTAGTGTTATTCGAAATTTCTCCGGTTTCATGATTATCGGAATGAGTTTGTTAACAAGACTTGATCAACCTTGTTAGTGGATTCTTTTTGATGAGCATGAGATGGATGAAACTAGAAGCACAAACTTCTGTACCCTCTATTTACTTTTCTGTTAATTAGTAGAAATAAAGTAAAAATAGTTTTTTTCGTCTGTTTCCTGACTTATCCGTGCAATATAAAAATATCCCGAAAATAAAAGTCCTCAGAATGACATGCCAATTTAATATGATTTTTTCGGGAATATTTGAGGATTTACTGTGCAAAAATTACCGCGGGAGGAGCTGCCACCTGGCCACGAGGGTGGTGGGCGCCCCCCCCTCTAGGGCGCCCCCCTGCCTCGTGGGCCCATGGTGGCCCTCCTCCACTTATCCCAGCACCCATCTTCTTCCTCTGTCTCACACAAACCCGAAAAACCAACTCAAGCACGAGTTCCAGCCACTTTTGCTGTGATTTTCGATCTCCTTGCTCAAAGCACCTCTCGCAAAACTGCTTGGGGAGATTGTTCCTTAGTATGTGACTCCTCCATTGGTCCAATTAGTTTTTGTTCTAGTGCTTTATTCTTTGCAAATTTGTGCTTGCATAGGTGACCATGTTCTTGAGCTTGCATGTCAAATTTATATGGTCAAGTAGTTCTAATGCATGATATAGGCCCTAGGCACTTGTAGGAGTAGTTGCTATCAGTTTTATTGAAGTTGGTTTACTTTTGTTTGAAGTTACTAAAAATTTCAGAATTTTTCAGAGAAAAACAATATGCTTAGGAAGATGTTCCAAGGTGGTTCCTCTAAGAAGCAAGGACCCAGGATTGCTATGCGCGATGCTGACGAGGATCCACCAAGAGACGCTCCAGTACGGCCTTGCGAATGGCCGTCGGAAAATTTTATGGACCGTGCGGGAATTAAAGAAGAATTCAAAGCATATTTGCGCAATGCCGGTCTTGAGGATTTTGAGGCTAACAAATGCCCCCAGTATCATGATCTCACAAGTTCATTTGTGAGGAGGTTTGAGTATTCATCTTCGCGTAATTCTCCTTCAGTCATGTTTGATCTCTATGACAAATCTTATACCATGGACTTAGAGGATTTCACTTCTGCTTGCAAACTTCCATCATGGGGTAGTGTTAGGGATCCCCCTAAATCTGAATTTAGAAACTTTCTTGCTAGTATAACTATGGGGGAATCTAGAGATATAACGCAGGCTACCATAGGGAGCATTCACTTTCCTGCTATACATTATTTTGCTCTCTTCATCGGTAGATGCATAAATGCTAAGGATGAAGCATGTCACATGTGTGTCCCTGATCTTAGCATTCTTAGGAGTGCTGTGTTAGGAGACCAATCTTATCATATGGGAGCCATTGTAGCTCGTAGGTTGCATCATAATAGACATAATGGAGATTTCTTTGGAGGAATTTATGCAACCCGCTTAGCTCATTTTCTTGAGATAGACATTCGTGAGGGTGATACGGAGTTGCCTCCTGCATATTTAGATTATAACTCTATGGCTTCGCACCAGTTTGTCGAGAGGCCTGAATCACCTCTCTTATATCGTTTAATTTTTGATAAACGACGTGTTTTCCGTATTACTCTCCCTGCTCCTGCCTTCTTTGATTCACAGACAAAAAGAAGATATGTTATTACCAGAGAGGAGGTAGAAGAGTACAAGAGGAGAGCGGAGGCAGCTCGACTCCACGCTGCAGCTCAGCAGGCGATAACCGCTGCAATCAGTATGATCCCAACTATTCTTCGTCGCAGTACGACCCCAGCTACACCTTACGGGTATCCGCCAGGCCAGTCCCTGGCCATAGACCAACTTAGGCCAAAAGCCTAAGCTTGGGGGAGTACGTATTTCTCACCGACATTACATTTATGTTCACACACACTCATTGCTAGATGTCGGTGCTCATACTTTTTCACTGTAATATCCATGCTAGTTTATTTTCTTTTTCCTGCTTTCTTCTTGTGTGTTTGTTAAACCTTAAGAAAAACCAAAAAAATTAGTAGTAGTTTATTTTTCTGCTGTAGTAGTAATAATTAAAAAGAAAACCCAAAAATATTTCCCGTTCTTCTTTTGCTTGTTGGGAGCTTTCCCGTGTAAATAGTTTTATTTCTTTTCTTTTCTTTGGGGTCAGTAGGAGAAGACCATAATTAAATTGTTGAAGTGGCTCTTATATGCATTATTGTTGATTTAACCAAGAGCCCATATTGCCTTGTCTTCTCCGTTTATTGAATGCTCGCAATTCCATCTTCTCTGTCACATGCACTCTTATTATTGTTCACACGTTCGGTCATGCAAGTGAAAGACAATTATGATGATATATGATGGACTGACTGAGATGAGAAAAGCTGGTATGAACTCGACCTCTTTTGTTTTTGTAAATATGATGAGTCCCTCGTTCTTGATTCAGCTTATTATGAATAAACATGTTTGCAATGACAATTAGAGATCGTAGTTGCTTGTGCCATGCTTGATTAGCTATGAGTTATAATGGTTTACCTTGTGTGCCAACATGCTATTGAGATGGTTATGATGTGGTATGATGGGGTGGTATCCTCTTTTGAATGATTTAAGTGACTTGACTTGGCACATGTTCACGCATGTAGTTGAAACAAAATCAACATAGCCTTCACGATATTTATGTTCATGGTAGATTATATCCTACTCATGCTTGCATCCAATGTTTATTAATTTTAATGCATTGTACATGGTTGTTGTCGCTCTCTAGTTGGTCGCTTCCCAGTCTTTTGCTAGCCTTCACTTGTACTAAGCGGGAATACTGCTTGTGCATCCAATCCCTTAAACCCCAAAGTTATTCCAGATGAGTCCACCATACCTTCCTATATGCGGTATCTACCTGCCATTCCAAGTAAATTTGTATGTGCCAAACTCTAAACCTTCAAATAATCATTCTGTTTTGTATGCTCGAATAGCTCATGTATCAACCAAGGTGTCCTTATCTTCCGTGTTAGGCGGGTTATTCTCAAGAGGAGTGGACTCCACTCCTCACTCACGAGAAAATGGCTGGTCACCGGGATGCCCAGTCCCATGCTTTATGCAAACTAAATCAAAATTAATTGCAAACAAAACTCCCCCTGGGACCTGATGTATGTTGGACGCACTCGTTGTTTCAAGCAAGCCATGGATTGATGCTTGTTGGTGGAGGGGGAGTATAAACTTTACCATTCTGTTTGGGAACTGCCTATAATGTGTTTAGCATGGAAGATATCGCATCTCTTAGGTTGCTACATTGACAATGAAAGTATACCGCTCAAAATACAATTTATCTCTATTTCGAAACCGAGCTCTGGCACCTCTACAAATCCCTGTTCCTCTACGAAGGGCCTATCCATTTACTTTTATGTTGAGTCATCACCCTCTTATTAAAAAGCACTAGCTGGAGAGCACAGCCGTCATTTGCATTCATCACTATTAATTTATATTGGGTGTGACTAGATTGGATCTCTTTCATCATGAATTACAATGTCTAGTCCAGTCCTTGATCTTTAAAGGTGCTCTGCATTTATGTTTTGTGGTCTCAGAAAGGGCTAGCGAGATACCATCTTGTTATATCATATTATGATTGTTTTGAGAAAGTGTTGTCATCCGAGATTTATTATTATGACTTGCTAGTTGATTATGCTATTGATATGAGTAATTATGAGACCTGAGAATTATTGCAAATGTGGTTAGTTATGATCTATGCTGAAAAACTTGAATGCTGGCTTGACATAGTTACAACAACAAGAGCAAACAGAGTTTGTAAAAGTTTTTCTTTCTTTCTTTCAGTTTGTCAACTGAATTGCTTGAGGACAAGCAAGGGTTTAAGCTTGGGGGAGTTGATACGTCTCCGTCGTATCTACTTTTCCAAACACTTTTGCCCTTGTTTTGGACTCTAACTTGTATGATTTGAATGGAACTAACCCGGACTGACGCTGTTTTCAGCAGAATTGCCATGATGTTGTTTTATGTGCAGAAAACAAATATTCTCAGAAAGACCTGAAACTCCACGGAACATCTTAGAAAAAATAATAATAAATCCTCGCCAAAGATGAAGACAAGGGGGCCCACACCCTTCTCACGAGGGTGGGGGGCGCCCCCCCTAGGGCGCGCCCCCTACCTCGTGGGCCCCCTGGATGCCCTCCGACGCCAACTCCAACTCTATATATTTGCTTTCGGAGAGAAAAAAATCGGAGAGAATAAATCATCGCATTTTACGATACGGAGCCGCCGCCAAGCCCTAAAACCTCTCGGGAGGGCTGATCTGGAGTCCGTTCGGGGCTCCGGAGAGGGGGATTCATCGCCGTCGTCGTCATCAACCATCCTCCATCACCAATTTCATGATGATCATCGCCGTGCGTGAGTAATTCCATCGTAGGCTTGCTGGACGGTGATGGGTTGGATGAGATTTATCATGTAATCGAGTTAGTTTTGTTAGGGTTTGATCCCTATATCCATATGTTCTGAGATTGATGTTGCTATGACTTTGCTATGCTTAATGCTTGTCACTAGGGCCCGAGTGCCATGATTTCGATCTGAACCTATTATGTTTTCATGAATATATGTGAGTTCTTGATCCTATCTTGCAAGTCTATAGTCACCTATTATGTGTTATGATCCGGCAACCCCGAAGTGACAATAATCGGGACCACTCCCGGTGATGACCATAGTTTGAGGAGTTCATGTATTCACTATGTGCTAATGCTTTGTTTCGGTTCTCTATTAAAAGGAGGCCTTAATATCCCTTAGTTTCCAATAGGACCCCGCTGCCACGGGAGGGTAGGACAAAAGATGTCGTGCCAGTACGGAATACATGCCTACATTACATTGATGAATTGGAGCTAGTTCTGTGTCACCCTATGTTATGACTGTTACATGATGAACCGCATCCGGCATAATTATCCATCACTGATCCGATGCCTACGAGTTTTCGTGCCTACGAGTTTTCCATATACTGGTTTATGTTTATTTACTTTTCCGCTGCTACTATTACAATCACTACAAAATACCAAAAACATTACTTTTGCTGTCTTTACTTTTGTTGCTGCTACCACCACTATCATATTACTGTGCTACTAAACACTTTGCCGCATATACTAAGTTTCCAGGTGTGGTGGAATTGACAACTCAGCTGCTAATACTTGAGAATATTATTTGGCTCCCCTTGTGCCGAATCAATAAATTTGGGTTGAATACTCTACCCTCGAAAGCTGTTGCGATCCCCTATACTTGTGGGTCATCAACGCATAGTTCAGGACCCCCTACCCGAGATCCGCCGGTTTTGACACCGATAGTGATCCAAGATCACATTGATTCCATAGGAAAACCCAATACTATTAAAAGAGGATGAGGTGTTGTTTAATGGCTTGCTTGCTCAAAATGCTTAGTGATATGCTCCAAAAGCCCTCAACCAGTTTCTCATATCCACATATGTCCCAAACCAAAATTCAAACTCGGCCCTACCAATTTGATCTATCCGGCGCCACCGAGTTCACTTGACATAGCCACTGCCAGAAACCCTAGTCACTTCGGTCTCACCGATAGGGGTCTCGATCTCACCGATATGGGGTTGCAAACTCTCTGTTTCCCTTCGTAACGTTTCATTCCAACCAAATGAGCGATTGGTCCCACCGTGTTCGCAATGCAAACTCTCCGTTTCCCTTTCCTAATGTTTCAGTTTCACCGAAATGAGCGACTCGGTCCCATCGAGTTTGCCTGACCAACTCTCTGTTTGCCTATTACAGAAATTGCTCCTACCGAGTTTATGTGATCGGTCTCACTGAGATTACGTTATGCCCTAACCCTAATGAAATTGGTCCCACCGAGTTGACATGTTGGTCCCACCAAAAATCCTAAAATTCACATTTTGAACTAAATCGGTCTAACCGAGTTTCATGATTCGGTCCCACCGAGTTTGGTAAATTGTGTGTAATGGTTAGATTTTGTGTGGAGGCTATTTATACCACTCCACCCACTCTTCATTCATGGAGAGAGCCATCAGAACGTTCCTACACTTCTAGCATATATTCTCTGAGAGAGAGCCACCTACGCATGTGTTGAGACCAAGATATTCCTTTCCAATCACAAGAATCTTGATCTCTAGCCTTCCCCAAGTTGCTTTCCACTCAAATCATCTTTCCACCAAATCCAATTCTGTGTGAGAGAGTTGAGTGTTTGGGAGACTATCATTTGAAGCACAAGAGCAAGGAGTTCATCATCGACACACCATCTATTACATTTTGGAGAGTGGTGTCTCCTAGATTGGTTAGGTGTCACTTGGGAGCCTCCGTCAAGATTGTGGAGTTGAACCAAGGAGTTTGTATGGGCAAGGAGATCACCTACTTCGTGAAGATCTACCCTAGTGAGGAAAGTCCTTCGTGGGCGATGGCCATGGTGGGATAGACAAGGTTGCTTCTTCATGGACCCTTTGTGGGTGGAGCCCTCCGTGGACTCGCGCAGCCGTTACCCTTCGTGGGTTGAAGTCTCCATCAACATGGATGTATGATAGCACCACCTATCGGAACCACGCCAAAAATCTCTGTGTCTACATTGCGTTTGCTCCCTCCAAACTCCTCCCTTTACCTTCATGTGCAATGTTTTACATTCCACTGCTATACTCTTAGACTTGCATGTGTAGGTTGATGGCTTGACTTGTGCTAAGTTGATAAAATCAGCCAAGGCATAAAATTAGGAAAAGGCTAGATTTTTATTTGGTCAAGTAGTCTAATCACCCCCTCTAGACATACTTTCGATCCTTTAAGTGGTATCAGAACTTTTGTCTCCATTTGCCTTGATTTCCATAGCTTTCGGTTATCATAGCCTTGGTTTCACAACCTAGGAGAGTATGCCGTCTAGCGAGGGAAATTAGCACCGTAGAGGTCCTTACTTTGATGGTACTAATTTTGCTAGTTGGAAGCATAAGATGAAAATGCATATTCTTGGACATAACCCCGCCGTTTGGGCTATTGTGTGTATTGGCTTGCAAGGTGGATTCTTTGATGGGAGAGAACCGAACCGTGAAGCTACCGCGGAAGAGTTGAAGATGCTGAAATACAATGCTCAAGCTTGCGATCTCCTCTTCGACGGATTGTGCCCTGAAGAATTCAACAAAATCAGCCGTCTTGAGAATGCAAAGGAAATTTGGGATACTTTGATTGATATGCATGAGGGTACCGACTCCGTCAAGGAATCCAAATTGGATGTGATTCAAAGTCAACTTGACAAGTTCAAAATGAAGGATGGTGAAGGTGTCGCCGAAATGTACTGTAGGCTTTCTCTCATCACAAATGAGATTGCCAGCTTAGGAAGTGAAGAGATGACCGATAGATTCATCATCAAGAAGATCCTAAGAGCCTTGGATGGAAAATATGATACCATGTGCACATTGATCCAAATGATGCCCAACTACAAAGATCTCAAACCAACAGAAGTAATTGGAAGAATTGTTGCTCATGAGATGTCACTAAGGATAAGTAAGAGCTTCACAACAAGACAAGTGGTGCTTACAAAGCCTCATGTGACGCTCCTACATCATCAAGTGAGAAACAAACCTTCAATGAAGAATTGAGCTTATTGGTGAAGAACTTCAACAAGTTCTACAAGAGTAGAAGCAAAGAAAGAAGTTCCAAGTCAAGGTCCTACAATGACAAAACATCTTCTAGTCATGAGCGTAATTGCTACAATTGTGGAAGACTCGGGCACTACTCTAATGAGTGTACGCCCCCTACAAAAGAAGAGAAGATTCACCCAAAAGGAGAAGTAGAAGAGAAGAATCACCTCCAAGTGAGAGAAGGAGTAGAGATGATCGTTATGAACGAAGAACATCTCAGAGAAGCAAGGATTCAGAAAGGAAGGACAAGTCATCAAGGAGCTACACAAAACGAAGACATCAAGCTCATGTTGGTGAATGGGTATCCAGCTCCGACTTCGACCATCACTCCGAAAGAAGATATCACTCGGACTCCGAATATACTCAAGATGAAGGTGTTGCCAGTCTAGCACTTGTGTCAACTAACTAGATACTTCTCCAATGTATCTATAATTTATGAAGTATGCATGCTGTTATTTTATCATTCATGGGTGTTTTACAATCATTTTATAGCAACTTTATAACATTTTTTGGGACTAACCTATTGACTCAGTGCCCAGTGCCAGTTGGTGTTTTTTGCTTGTTTTTTACATCATAGAAAATCAATATTAAATGGAGTCCAATTACCGCAAAACTTTTTGTGGATTTTTTATGGACCGGAAGGAACCCAATGGGCCAGAGTTGCACCTGGGGGGTGCCCCAAGGGGGGCACCACCCACGAGGGTGCGCTAGGCCCCCCCTGGCGCGCCAGGTGGGTTGTCCCCACCTCAGTGGCCTCCCGTAGCCCTTCTTTGCACTATAAATCCCCAAATATTCCGAAATCCCTCGGGGTTAACCTAGATCAGAAGTTCCGCCGCCGCAGGGCTCCGTATCCACTGAAGACCAATCTAGACTCGTTCCGGCCCCCTACCGGAGGGGGTAATCATCTCCGGTGGCCATCTTCATCATCCCGGCGACCACCACGATGAGGTGGGAGTAGTCCAGCCTCGGGGCTGAGGGTTTGTAGCATTAGCTATGCGTTTAATCTCTCTCTCTCTCTCTCTCTCTCTCGTGTTCTTGAAATGGCATGATCTTGATGTATCGCGGGCTTTGTTAATATAGTCGGATCATATGGTGTTTCCCCCTGTCTATCTTGTTGTGATGAATTGAGTTTTACCCTTTGAAGTTTTGTCATGTCGGATTGAATATTTAGAGATGAGAACACATGATATATGTCTTGCGGTATGAATACTTGAGGTGACAATTGGGGTATCTTATTGATTCACTTGATATATGTTAAGGCATTCAACTCACGGATTCCCGTGGTGATATTGGGGTAATCTATGCATAGGGGTTGATGCACCTTTTTCTCCGATGGAAACTTCGGGGTCTCTTTATAGTTCTTTGTGTGGATTGAGTATTATGAATATGAATATGCTTTGGTGTTATTCTAGTACGAACTCTAGGATAGATCGAACGGAAACGATAGCTTTGTGTTATTTTAGTACGAACTCTTGAATAGATCGATCGGAAAGAATAGCTTTGAGGTGGCCTCACACCCTACAAACAATTCTTACCTTTTGTTCTCCGCTAATAGGAACTCGAGAGTGATTCTTTGCTGTACTTTGAGGGATAATTACATGATCTAACTATGTTAGCACTGTTGAGAGATTGCACTGGCGAAAGTACGGACCCTAGGCCTCCTTTTTAGGCATTGAAACACCATTTTTGTGCCCGTTTAGTATTTGTTACTTTGCTGTTTTTAATTATTCAGATTATAAAAATATATTTCTACCATCCATATTACACTTTTATCACCATCTCTTCGCCAAACTAGTGCACCTATACAATTTGCCATTGTATTGGGTGTGTTGGGGACACAAGAGATTTCTTTTATTTGGTTGTAGGGTAGTTTGAGAGAGACCACCTTCATCCTACACCTCTCATGGATTGATATACCTTGGGTCATCCACTTGAGGGAAAATTGCTACTGTCCTACAAAACTCTGCGCTTGGAGGCCCAACACGTGTCTACAAGAATAAAGTTGCATAGTAGACATCAAGCTCTTTTCTGGCGCTGTTGCCGGAGAGGTGAGTGCTTGAAGGTATATCTTTAGATCTTGCAATTGAATCTTTTAGTTTCTTGTTTTATCACTAGTTTGGTTCATAGAAGGAAACTACAGAAAAATGGAATTTAGGTTGCATCATATTATTGACCATCTTTATAATATCTTTCTTGAAAATGATGGTTCAGAAAATTGTTCTCAATTGTTAGAATAAGAAGTCAATAAAATGCTTGGCATAAAATATTTGAATGATTAGCATGATTGCAATGTTGTTAGTGTGAATTCTTTGAATATCCAAAATACTAATGATGATTGCACAAGTCATGAAAAAAATGTTTCTTATAAGCATGTCACTTTTTGTGGAGTGAATTGGAAGTGCCCTTGCACACCAAAAAGGGAAGATAGATTTTGCAAGAAGCATAAATATTTAGAAACAAAAAAGTTGCAAGAGAGGCTAGATGATTGTGCTGAAAGATGTAATTTTTTTGGCCATCCTTGTGAACTTTCCAATGAACATGGTCATTTAAATCTCCAATGCAAATTCTTCCATGATCAAATCGTGTCCAAAAATTGTGATAACTTGATTACCCTTGAGCATTATAAAGAGCTTACTCTTCTTTTGGGGTACGAAGAAATGAAACGTATAACTAAGGGTATTCCAAAATTTAATCTCGAGAGATTTCTTGATTTTGATCTAGAAGACATTTATATGTTTTGTGCGGTAAATTGCATTGACAATCCTTATATTGCCAACTACTTAAAGACAAGAAAACAAATGGAGTATGAAGAGAGTACTAATGAAAGGGAAAATGTTTCCCAAAACCCTCCTAGTGTTTATTATGATGAATCAGGTAACGAGGAGGAGCTTCCTATACAATCAATCTCTTCAACAAGAAGCTTGAAAAAATTAATTAAACCCACACATGGTGTGGTGAAGAATAAGAAAAGAAGAAAAAGTAGAGGTAAAAAAGGTATCTCTCCCAAATAATGTTGCTCCCATCACCATCGTGCCTCATGAAAGTGAATCAAATATGTTGATGGAGGATGATGATATTGATGATGATTTTGTTATGCCAATTGCTTGTTGTGATGATTATGATTGGGAAGACAACGATATCCATTATGATCTTGAAAATATTTTTAGCACTTGCTTGGAAGAATATGATAATGATGTTTGCTACACTATTGGTGCCATTCATGCTATTGATAAGAATGAGTGTGATGATATGCAAAACCACAAGATTGGGGATGCTATGTTTGATGAGTATGATATGTTTGAAGATTTATTTGCTGGGAATAATGCTTTTCCTAAGCTTGGGGATGCTTTGCTTAATGAATATGATTCTTTGATTCCTTCTACTTTCGATAAGAAAATTTATTATGATGATAGCAGGCCTCCTATTTATGATGATTACATTGATGAAAATGGGTTTGGAAGAGTGTCAACTTTAGGTAGTAGTGATCCCACTATTTTGGAGGGTGTTGAATCTTATTAAAATATTGATGAGAGTGGAGTTGGATAGGTCATGACTTTATTTAGTGATACACCCACTATTTTGGAAGAGGTTTATTATGACAATGAAGTTGCTATCTATGATGATTATTATGATGACATCTATGCCATAAAGAGTGATAAATCTTCTATGCTTGTGCATCATGAAAAGAGTGCTGTATGTGATGGTTATATTTTTGAATTCATTCATGATGCCTCTGAAATTTTTTACAAGGAAGGAAGTTATGCTCTTACATATCTCAATAATATCAAGTTTCTTCTCTATGTGTTGATTGTTTTGAAGTTGCACTTGTTTTGCCTTCCTATGCTAGTAGATTCTTACTCCCATAAGTTGTTTGCTCACAAAATCCCTATGCATAGGAAGTGGGTTAGACCTAAATGTGGTAGTCATATGCTTCACGATGCTCTCTTTATGTTTCAATTCTTATCTCTTATGCGAGCATCATTGAAATCATCATGCCTAGCTTAAAAGGCATAAAAGAAAAGTGCTTGTTGGGAGACAAACCAACACTTTTACCTACTGTTTTTGTGTGTTCACATGATTATGCTACTGTAATAATCATGTTTTATAGCTTTTGTTTCAATAAAGTGCCAAGTAAGGCCTTTAGGATCTTGTTGGGTGATAGTTGCTTTGATCTTGCTGAAAAACCGAAACTTTTGTGCTTACGAAAATAACTATAGTTTTTAACAAAAGAGTGCTACTGATTTTATTCTTTTTTCAGAAGATTAATATACAAATTTCACACGAGTTCATAAATTTTCAGAATTTTTGGAGTAGCAGAAGTATGGTCTGAGTGCAGATTACTACAGACTGTTCTGTTTTTGACAGATTCTGTTTTCTATGCATAGTTTGCTTATTTTCTAGTTTCTATGGATTATATTGCTCAATATAAATTGTGTAAATGATATGATACAGTAGTAATTGTGTGGAAACAATTATGAATCTTGTATTTGGCAGTACCAAAAGTGGAATGGTTTGCTCTTTATCATACTAACCTATTTCACACAGTTTCGTTAAGTTTTGTGTGATTGAAGTTTTCAAGTTTTGGGTGAGATGTCGATATGAGGAGAATAAGGAGAGACAAGACCCTAATCTTGGGGATTCCCAAGGCACCCCTAGGTAATATTCAAGGAAGATCCAAGCAACTAAGCTTGGGGATGCCCCGGAAGGCCTCCCCTCTTTCGTCTCCAACATTATCGGTAACCTCACTTGGAGCTATGTTTTCATTCGTCACATGATATGTGTTTTGCTTGGTGCATAATTTTATTTTACTAGGACTTGCTTGCTTTTATTTAGAATAATGTTTTTCATCTTTTATTTTAATAAAAGTGGCAATGATAGCCTTTGCCATGCTTATTTTGCAAGTATACATGTTGCTGTTTGAAAACAGAAAGTTTACCGCTGTTGCAAAAATTCCCTAGAAAGTAAGAATGTGATAAAATGTTGAAACTTTTTGCATAGTAATCTCTAATAAATTTTCTACAGTGTGGCAAATTTTCATAATTTTTGGAGTTAGATAAGTATTGATACTCTTGCATTCTTTACAGACTGTACTGTTTTGGAAGATTGCTGTTATGTTTGCATTGTTTGCATATGTTTGCTTGTTTAATGATTCTATTTGAGGATATGAGTATTAAATATGCAGAGGCATTTAGTATGCAATGTTGAATAATAATTTTAGTGATTTTCTATAGTAGAGAATGATAAGGTTTTTGCATTGGTTTATACTAACTTATCTCACGAGTTCTTGTTGAGTTTTGTGTGGATGAAGCTTTTGAAATTTAGGAAAACCATGATATGAGAAGAATTAAGGAGACACAAAAGCTCAAGCGGGATTCCCAAGGCATCCCAAGTTAATATTTCAAGAATTCTCAAGCATCTAAGCTTGAGGATGCCCCGGTAGGCATCCCACCTTTCTTCTTCAACAATTATCGGTTAGTATCGGCTGAGCCTAAGTTTTTGCTTCTTCACATGATGTGTGTATCCTTGGATTGTCATTTTATTTTGTTTTGCATGATGTTTTAATAAAATACTTAGATCTGAAAGTTTTTAAATAAAATAGAGTCCTCAAATAATTTCCAGAGAGGCTAACTAAGCGGCATTCACATCCCGTCAACGAACTTTTTCCTATGTCATTTACTCTTGTGCTTCACTTATATCCTATGGGTAAATTGTTGAATAAATTGAATTTCATGAAGTTGAAATCATATCATGCCTAGTGGTAGCTTCACATTGGGTTTAGAAAATGAAATCTTTTGAGGCTTGACAATCACAGTATTGTTCATACAAGCAATTCATGAATAATTTGTATAAGGAAGAGAACTTTCACATATAAATACACTATCATGGAAATCTTTTGTGATTGTGAGCCCCCATCAAAATATTATATGCCAAAATTGTTGATGTTGGACAAGGAAGACAAAGTAATGTTTGTTTATATTCACATAGAAGTTATATTGTCATAGATCCTTCAACATGTGGTGCTCCCCCCCCATCTTCGCCACCCAAAAATTCCGCACCAAGTAGAGATACTACTTGTGCATCCAAAAACCCTTAAACTCAAATCTTATTTTCATGAGTCCACTATATCTACCTATATGCGGTATTCTTTTGCCGTTCTAAGCAAATTTGTATGTGCCATCTCTAATTTTCAAAATAAATTTCTATTTTGTGTGCTCGTATCGCTCGCGAAGCGGTGAGGGGTGGCCAGTTTTTTCCATGCTAGATGTGTTATTCTCATGATGAGTGTTTATTCACTTGTCATTGCACGAGAGTATGTCAAAGGTATTAGGGATGCCCAGTCCCGAAATGAAAAATGAATTTACTTTATGTTGTCAAATAATAAATTTCGTGGAAAGTGTTGGTATGGAGGCACCCGTGGATACGATTAGCCATGGAAAGTGAGAGTGTGGTGGAAAAAGGAATAAACTATATTTTCTGTTTTAGGAACCACCTATGATATATCTAGCATGGAAAGTGTTGGGAGCTCTAAGTCGTTTTCGTTGGTGGGAAAAGTATGCCTCTCAAAATGATTTCATCTCTCAATTTTCTCTTTGAGCTCTGGCACCTCTAGAAATCCCTACTTCCCTCTGCGAAGGGCCTATCTTTTACTTTTCAGTATTTACTTTTGTGCAAAGAGTCAAAGTTTTTCTCTCTATTCCTTTTTATTTTTCTCCTTTGATAAGCATCATGTGGTGAGCAAAGATCTAGGAACATATGTCCAGTTGAATATGGGTAGCATGAGTTATTATTGTTGACATCACCCTTGAGGTGAATACGTTGGGAGGCGAAATTGTAAGCCCCTATATTTCTATGTGTCTGGTTGAAATGTTTTGCTCATGTGTACAAGGTGAGTGTTAGAAATCATAGAAGACCATATGATGGTTGAGTATGTGGAGCTCTTACTTAAACTCCGTTGAATAAGTTGAATTGCAATTGCTGGGTGACTAAGAACATGGATTGTTGAGTTTCAAGAGAATTCATTATTTGAACCTTAACATGTGAATTGGTTGCTACTATAACATGAGAAGTTTCATAAGAAAGAATTGTTGTTATGATGCTAGGAAACATGATTGAAATTATCATTGATAAAACTTTTGCACTTTGCTAGCATTCAAACTTCATAAATTATTTCTTTTATCATTTACCTACTCGAGGACGAGTAGGAATTAAGCTTGGGGATGCTGATACGTCTCCAATGTATCTATAATTTATGAAGTATTCATGCTGTTATTTTATCATTCTTGGGTGTTTTACAATCATTTTATAGCAACTTTATATCATTTTTTGGGACAAACCTATTGACCCAGTGCCCAGTGCCAGTTGCTGTTTTTTGCTTTTTTTACATCATAGAAAATAAATATTAAACGGTGTCCAAACACCGCGAAACTTTTTGTGGATTTTTATGGACCGGAAGGAATCCAACGGACCAGAGCTGCACCTGGGGGTGCCCCAAGGGGGGCACAACCCACCAGAGCGCGCCCGCCCCCTTGGCGTGCCCAGGTGGGTTGTGCCCACCTCAGTGGCCTCCCGTACCCCTTCTTTGCACTATAAATTCCCAAATATTCTGAAACCCCTCGGGGTTAACCTAGATCAGAAGTTCCAGCATCGTAGGGCTCCGTAGCCACTGAAAACTAATCTAGACCCGTTCATGTACCCTGCCGGAGGGGGTAATCATCTCCGATGGCCATCTTCATCATCCCGGCGGCCACCACGATGAGGAGGCAGTAGTCCACCCTCAGTCCTGAGGGTTTGTACTAGTAGCTATGTGTTTAGTATCTCTCTCTCTCTCTCGTGTTCTTGAGATGTCACAATCTTGATGTATTGCGGGCTTTGTTAATATAGTCAGATCATATGGTGTTTTCCCCTCCCTATTTTGTTGTGATGAATTGAGTTTTACCCTTTGAAGTTTTGTCATGTCGGATTGAATATTCAGAGATGAGAACACATGATATATGTGTTGCGGTATGAATACTTGAGGTGACAATTGGGGTATCTTATTGATTCACTTGATATATGTTATGGCTTTCAACTCGCAGATTCCTATGGTGATATTGGGGTAATCTATGCATAGGGGTTGATGCACGTTTTTCTCCGACGGAAACTTCGGGGTCTCTTTATAGTTCTTTATGTCGATTGAGTATTATGAATATGAATATACTTTGGTGTTATTATAGTACGAACTCTAGGATAGATCGAACGAAAACAACAGCTTTGTGTTATTTTAGTATGAACTCTTGAATAGATTGATCAGAAAGAATAGCTTTGAGGTGGATTCGCACCCTACAAACAATTCCTACCTTTTGTTATCAGCTAATAGGAAGTCGGGAGTGATTCTTTGCTGTACTTTGAGGGATAATCATATGATCCAACTATGTTAACACTGTTGAGAGATTGCACTAGCGAAAGTATGGACCCTAGGCCTCCTTTTTAAGCATTGAAACATCGTTTTTGTGCCCGTTTACTATTTGCTACCTTGCTGTTTTTAATTATTATGATTATAAAAATATATTTCTATCATCCATATTACACTTTTATCACCATCTCTTCGCCGAAATAGTGCACCTATACAGTTTCCCATTGTATTGGGTGTGTTAGGGACACAAGAGATTTCTTGTATTTGGTTGCAGGGTCATTTGAGGGGGACCATCTTCATCCTACACCTCTCATGGATTGATAAACCTTAGTTCATCCACTTGAGGGAAAATTGCTACTGTCCTACAAAACTCTGCGCTTGGAGGCCCAACACGTGTCTACAAGAATAAAGTTGTGTAGTAGACATCACAACTCCTACGACATATTTGACTCACCAAATGAAGGAATTGGAAGATGCTTCATGGCTAAAGGCCCAAAGGTATCACACCCCAAGTATGTTGATTTCAATAGTGATGAAGATGATTTGCTAGGTGATGATGATTTACTTGTTGACAACTCTAGTGATGAAAACTATGATGAAATTGCTATTAATCATGCTAATCAAGATAAAATGAATGATGATGATGATAAGGAGATTGAGCGTCTAACTAAAGAACTAAACACTCTTAAGTTAGTTCATGAAACTGCATTGGAAGATCATCGAGAGCTTTTAAAGACTCATGAGAAGCTACGCTTTGAAAAGATCAACCTTGAGCAAGAGCATGGGTTCTTAAAAGCAATCAATGATGATATTCGCAAAAAAAGTTCTTACATTGCCAAGTGTTTACTCTTGTCTACTTACATGCCACAAGTAAAATCTAGCAACAAGAGTAAGACATATTCTTCTTCTAGTAGTAATAATAATCATGTTAAATCCAATGTTGTTGCTTATAGTAGTTCTCTTGATTCCAGTAATGATTCTCTTAACCAAGTTACACTTGAGCAAGAAAATTGCTTATTTGAGTGAATTATAGAGAAAGGTGTTTACAAGAGCCTTGCCGGAAGTAAGCAATTTGAGGAAATTGTACGCAAGCAAGGAAGACACCGGAAGAATCAAGGTGATGGTTTTGAATGAAAGTTCAATGCCAACGGAGTTGAGTGGGAAGAAGATCAATACCCCAAGACGAAGTTTGTTCCTCAAGAAGAGAAGTATGATCCTACTTCTTTCCAGGGGACACAAGCCCAAGATGATCTTCCACCACAAGACCACAAGCACAAAGGCAAGGACAAGCTTCAAGAGGAGATTGATGCATTTGAAGAAGCTCTTAAGGCCTTGGTCAAGTGGGTTCCCAAGACTACATTAAGTTCTACTTCATCAAGTACGACTACAACTCCAAGGATTCCCATCAAGATGATGTGGATGCCGAAGAAGAAGAACTAGAGAGTTCTTAAGGGTGACTCCGCCAACATACTTCACTCATATCATTTTGCCGAGGACAAGTCAAACAACTTCCACATCTTGCACTCGTTCAAGGAGTCACAAACCCTCTTGTTGGTAAGACAAGGGACACGGTAACCTAATGCTTTCATAGACATCATTTTGTGTGAACATCAGTCTATGTCTATGGATATCCTTGTTTGTTCCTTGTGGGACTAACCCGTGTAGGTATTGAAAGTGCAACTCACTCCAATGGTGTTGGTGTACAAAAGTAGGGGCTCTCCTTTTGCACCCCTTTACTTGTGCACGGGCAGTCAGAGCCATGCCCATTGCCACACCAAGCAGGGCAGAGGAGGGAAGCCAGAGCGCAAGACGACCAAAGCATCGCCAAGAACAGAAGCGCAAAGAGAGCAAGAGGGTGAGGTGGACTCCCCCGGCAAGACCCTTGCCGGTGTGGCTTCCGTAACCTCGGAAAGATCCTTGCCGGGGCAACTTGCCTGATGCCAGCAGAGCGCGCCACCCTTGAGCCCAAGAGGTTCCATCTCCATCAACCACATTGCAAACCAAGGTTCGGGAGGCACCTCCGTTGTGGCATGCAGATCTTTGTAGATATCATAAATGCACAATATCAGACGAGTACCACAAGACGACGGTCGTTGGCGAGATTCTTGCCAAGGAAATCCACAAGACCCCCCGGCAAGATCCTTGCCGAGGACGACCGCGGTGTCGCGACAAGACCCTTGCCGGGCCCCCGGCAAGGCCCTTACCGAAGACACCTGCGGGACCGCAGCTAGTTCAAGAACACAAGAGCACTCAAATATACATCAAAGCAGGACTTGGGTTTTACGCGCCTCCGCGGCCGAACCTGGGTAAACGATTTGTGTGCTGACCGCCAGACCCGCTCTTTGCACAACCTCGCGCCCGCGAACCGTAGAAGGGATCCCGGTGACCCCATAGGTGTCGTTTCCCACCGACATGTCTGGCGCGCCAGGTAGGGGGTGCACAGTTGTGAAAATCCAGTCTAGCAGTTAGTTTAGCAGTTCTTCATTGCCAGGGCTCCCAAGAATAAGACGATCACAGCGATCGGTTTGTCGGGCGCCGAACGGCCCGTACTAGTACGGGCGTGTGGTGGGGCAGTCGCGGACGGAAGCCGAGGCGTGGCTTGCGAACACCCGCATCGCTCCGGCAGCCAAAGCCTGGCGAGCAGCGTCGTTCATGCGCGAGACGACGGGCCACATGCCACCAAATCCAAAGACGGAGCCAGGCCCCCGCAGGCGGTGCGGGGCCCTCCAGGGGCGGCGTCGTGCCACCCACGGGCAGCGCGATGACTTCCGAGGCGCCTATGCCGGTGCCCTCGACGCGATCTTCCCAGGTTGTGCACGACGAGCAGCGTCACCACGCTGGTGACCTTGGGCACCGTCGTGGGAAGAGTCACGTGCATCATTTGCGGGGCATAGAAGGCTAGCACGCGCGCCGAGGCGCTGGGGAAAACGGCGTACATCCGCCAGGCCGTGATAGAGCTCCTTCTAACGTGGTTAGAAGTCGGAGCACGTCACGGTCCATGCAGCTTTCACCACCACCCACGCCAGCAGAAGCTTTGGCAGGCGCACAATTGCTCCTCGACTTTCCTCCTGCTGCATAAAAGCTCGACGAGCAGAGAGCCACCATCCAAAGCCTCGTCGGTGTTGCCAACAAAGATGAGCCACGACCGGCGGGGCCCTCAGGCCGGCGCTCCCTCGAGCCGCCGCATGCCAGTGGTGGAAGGATCGGGGTGCTGCGGCCACGGTGCACTCCCCTCCTCCATGCCAGCCACCACGGGTGTCGATCCATCGTGACGACGCTTGCGATAACATTTCCATAGCGTCGTCCGACCCATGGACCCACCGCGATCAGCGCCAAGTTCTTCGGGAGCGAGCCCGTGAAGATGCTCGAACCACCATCGAGTGCCGGCGCTATGCACGCCACCAGTTAGATAGGCGGGCGAGGCCCACTATGGACCACCCAACACCGGGGGCTCTGGCGACCTGCCCTACGAGTTGGGTTGCCCAGCCTTTACCCGTGAGCTGCGGCAGTTCCAGTGGCCCTCTACCGCATGTTCAAGCCTGACATTGGCGAGAAGTACAACGACAAGACCCACCCGTCAGAGTTCCTCGACATCTACACCATTGCGATGCAAGCTGCTGGAGCCCGCGACACAAGGTGCTTGCCAATTACTTCCCGTTGGCACTCAAACCCAATCTCATGTCATGGTTGATGCACTTGCCGGTGGATCCCATTTCATCTTGGTCGGACTTGTGCCATGAGTTCGTTGGCGCCTTTACTGGAGGCCACCAAGCTCATGGCCAGGCAAGCGATTTGCATATCATCCCCCAGAAGGAAGGTGAAACCCTACGCAAGTACATACAGAGGTTCAGCCGGGTGCAATACAACATCCCAGATGTTCATCCCGCCGCCGTGATCAGCGCATTCCATCAGAATGTGCGCAACCGCATGATGCGTGAAGAGCTGTCGATGAACAAGTACAAAGATGTGGCCGAACTTTATGTTCTGGCCGATAGGTGCGCTCGAGCTGAAGAAGGGAGGAAGTACCCCGGTGAGGACGCCGGTGCGGAAACCGACTCCACAGACGAAGACACAGCCACCCCGATGAAGAAGGGCCGGCGGCTCAATAGGAAGCGCAAGGGCAAGACCGTGCTTGTCATCGAGGGATCCGAGGATACCGACACTGCAAAGAAGGCCAAGGCAAACGACCCCGGCAAGGAAATTTCCGGGTGTGCCGCTTGCCGGGCCTTGGCGGCTGCCGACAAGCCAGGAGGCTCCGACAAGCAATACTGCAAGATCCACCGCACCAAGGGCCACGACCTCCAGAACTGCCGACAAGTCGAGCTGCTTGCTGAGAAGCAAAAAGCTAAGTACGAGAGGAGGGGCAAGGAGAAGGTACAGGATGGTGCCGAGGGGTTTGGCAAGAAGCGTGGCAGCCAAGGAGGTCGCCGCAGAAAGGATAACTAGTAAGAGAGGCCCGCTCGGGGCCGCGGCAAGAAGAAGGAGATGATGATCATGACGAAGATGATGATTCCGGCGAGCACGAGTTCCATAAGGCTACGGAGACCATGCGCATCGACGGTGGCGCCTTGCTGCACACTTATCACCGCCATCTCAAGTAGTGGGCGCGTGAGATCACAGCAGCAGAACCATCACTCGATGCTCAGAGGCCACAGAAGTGGTCCAACACGCCTATCATTTTCGACGCCGAGGACCACCCTGATCGCACAACTGTGGTTGGGTGTTTGCCGTTGTTGGTTTCGCCAACAATATTGTCGGGACCCACGCACGGTATTCCCACGGGTGCCACCTTACCTGGCCCGGGACCGTTTGCGCCTTTTGGCTCACGTATATGATAGTGTCGCTAGCATCCATATGATAGAGAACCCAGGCCGACATGACTAGTCGTGAACCCAAAGTGGAACTAACTTACAGGGACAGGCATACATGAATCAACCACGAGCATGTCGGTCAACAGCGTATGAATCCGGGCTGTAGCACTGGGCTAACAGGACTCCGGGAACCCGGGCTGTAGCAGGCAAGGCAGGACTCCGGATGTCACCGCGTGACATTTCCCAAAGGGACAGACACAGGAACGAAGTGATTCACATGCCGGCCAGTCAAGTGTTCCGGAGCAGTAGTGCTGGGCTAGCAGGACTCCAGTGAACCGGGCTATAGCGGACTACTATGGCTCCTGGAAGCACAAGACTTCATTTCCCCATAAGAGAGTCTACCAGAGGTAAACAACTAGGTTGTCGGATCCCGCACATTGCAATACACGTTACACGTACGCATGACATGCAGGTATGTGCGGTACAACATGGCATCACAACATAACTCAAACTCATATAGATAAAGGCCCAGCAGAGCCACATAGCATTCAATACAAACAGGGGTCTCATGACCCATCATTCAGAGCATACAAGCAACGGAAGCATTACATGTCTGAGTACAGACAACTACAAAAGGAAAAGACTAGGAAGCCTGACTATACACGACCCTCCCAAGGGTACAAGATCGTAGCTGGGATACAAGCTACTTGTCAAAGTCACTAGTGTAACCAACTGAAAAACATAAATAAGCAAACGTGAGTACAAAGGTACTCAGCAAGTCTTACATCAGAACTATCTACATATGCAACATTATCAACAAAAGGGGGGGTGGTGGAGTTTTAACAGCAGCAAGCTAGCTTTGACTCAGTGGCTAACCTATACTACGAGTATCAGAAATTTCCTTGAGGTAAGAAGACGCACACGAGTCCACATGTTCACCATATCAATATTCCACTATGGATCCGTTCCCGTCTTCCTACGAGAAGGCCATCCATAGCACTCACGCTTATCTTGCGTATTTTAGAGTATCCACTTCAAGTTGTCTATGTACTACATAAGTTCTCCAAGTTTCCATATCCGAGGAAAATGGCTATTTGAATAGATAATGTTGACCCTGCAGGGGTTTACTTCGTCACACACGCTCTCGCCACTTATAGCCCTGTACACGTCATGTACCTCGGCAACCTTCAAGCGGAAGCCGGGCAAGGGTGTCGGCCACGACCTGACTAACCACACAAGTCTCTCGTCCAGGTTTATCGCCTATTCGGGTTCCATCCGCAAGGAGATTCGGCCGGGGTGTCTCTCACGGCCCCAAACGATGTGTGCAGGGTTCCCAAGCCCACCATCCGGGTGCCACTTGGTACACCATGCCACGGTGCCTAGTCTGTCCCAAGCCCGTCCCGTCGGACACCACCTGGTAGATAAGTAGCACTACCTACAAACGCCAGAAACTAGTTGCAACTCCTGGACAGAGATCAAGTGGATTAATAAGCCGAGAGGGGCCGGATAACCGGAACCCAATGTGTGGTAGTAACTGGACTTGGATAACATACACAGAACTCAGTGCTTAAGGACGGTTCCAATGAGACAACCCACCATGTACTCCTACATGGCCTCTCATCACTACCTTTTCCAAAACGTGTTCACACACTTAGCCTTTACCGGTAGGACATGTTCACCACTCCGATTCATTCCCGATGAATCAGACCTGACACAACTCTAAGCATAGCTGGCATAAAGAAAAACAAGCATGGATGAGCAGGCACATCAAGGCTCAAGCAACTCCTACTCATGCTAGTGGGTTTCAACTATTTACTTTGGCAATGACAGGTCATGCAAAGGAATGGATTCAACTACCGCAGCAGAAAGTAGCAGTTTGAATCGTTGTTGTTGTAATGCAGTATAAGGAGCAGGAGCAAGAGAGTGGGATTTATCGAGATGCTCATGGGGTTTGCTTGCCTGATAGATCCACGAAGAAGCTCTGCTCCTCAGAAAGGTACTCGGGACACCTTCTAGAGTAGAACCTATCGAGAGGGGACGGTGCCGGCTATCAATAAACAATCATATGCAACAATATGATGCATGAAGATGACATTTCAAAGCTGCTATGATTTTCCCCAATGCATCTAGCATCAATTTGGTTGAAGTCCATATGAACCAAGGGTTCATATGCAAACCCCAAATTAAGTATATAACATGCCATTATTACGTTTTCACTTATACAGCAAGTATAAGTTGGTTTTTCATGCATGAAACTGGCATAAATGGATTCCTTCCATTTTTCTGATAATTTTTCATATATAAATTATTTCATTCTGAGCTATGGTTGAATTATTATGATTTTTTGAAGTTTAGGCAATATTCTGGAATTTCCTTAGTTAAAGTAATTCCAGAAATCAATTATTGCGTCAGCTCTACGTCAGCATGACGTAAGCGGGTTAACGGGGCTGACCAGGTCAAACCTGACCCGTGGGCCCCACATGTCATTGGCTCAGTTAGGTAACATGTCATTGGCCCACTGTCAGTGACTAAGAGGTTAACTAAGCAGTGATTAGGCCCTAATCTAACCACTGCCACGTCAGCATCACCGGATCAAGTCGCCGGTGACCTTACAGGACGGCGGAGGCTTGTCAGAAACTCTATTGCGGCGACCATTCACGCGGCGGTGGGCATCTACGCATTGTGGGCGCTCGGCCGCATCCATCTACGCAAGCGGGAGGGGATGAGGTGGTTGGAAACAGTTACGGCGATGAGCGAGGTGGCGGCCGGAGCACGGCTATGCGCGGGCGCGTGCTACGCTTGGCTAGCAAGCTCGCTGAGAGGATGGGCGGGCTCCTGGAGCTGCATCGAGCACAATGGTGTGCTTGGCTTCGAGCAATAATGGCTCTAGCCACGACGGCGACGAGGCACGGCGGCGGCGAGCTTCGGCTGTGGTGGCCAGGGGGGCTAGAGGAGGGATTCGATGGCAGAGAGAGAGGGGTTGGGAGCAGGAGCTCACAGGGAGGCGGCGGAGTAGGTTAGTGGGCTCGGGGATGTCCTTGCCGGCGCAAATCGACTGCGAGGGGCTCGGGTGCCCGAGGTTGAAGATGATCGCGATGACGATGAAGCAGGGCCTCCTGCGTGGCATGAGTCGGCGGAGGGGACGTGGGCGGTGTTGCGGTTCTTCCGCACGCGTCAGCGAGGCGAGTGGTGGACGGTGGCTGCGGTGACACCGAGTGGCGACGACGAGCGCGCTCGGGTGTGCTGCGGGGAGAGGAACAGAGGAGGGAGAGAGAGCAGCGAGTGAGGGAGAGGAGAGAGGGGCTTCGAGGCGTCTCTAGGCGCGGGATTGGGTTGACGGGGAGCGCGACACGGCGAAGCAGGAGGTGGCGCGGTCGGCTGCATGCGCTGGCTGCCAGTGGGCACAAGGTTGAAGACAACCTTGTCCCTGGTGGGCTGGGCCAACAGTGCCAGGCCGGCTGGGCTGCCGGGTAAGGCCAGGTAAGCCTTTTGTAACACCCTCGATGCGACTATGGCTCCCACGTCGTGCCTCGACACGTGGGAGCCATAGTCGCATCGAGGGTGTTACAAGTTGGTAATCAGAGCCTTCCCCGACCTTAGGAGCCCCATTGCTTGATCGTTTTTAGCAGCCGAGTTGTGTCTAGAAAAATGTTTTGAGTCATTTAGGAATTATATATCGGAGAGTATAGGAATTCTTTTTACTTCCCAGTCTCCTCATCGCTCTGGTAAGGCATCCTGACGTAGAGTTTTGACTCTTCTCTTCTCAAATTTCACTAAATTTTTTTTTGGATCACGCGGGTATCTTGGAATAGTTCCGATGGTTTTATGATGAGAACATTGTCTTGGTGCCTCCTGTCAGGGGTTTAGTGGAAGTGTCCCGGGGAGTTGAGCTCTGAGGTGTTGTCATCATAATTTTATCGTTGCAGTTCTGGAATACCTGAGTTTAGTACGCCGACATCGGAAATCTCTTTTATGCAGTTCGTTGGTGAGATAACCTCGACGCCACCCAGTACTGGGGCGGGAGTTCGGGAGTATCGCCATAACTTGTATAACGGATGCTTTTCGAAGGTTGAGGTAGATGGTTTCCGAAGGTTTCTTGGTTATGTGTTGAAGGATGGATACAGCTGGATGTAGGATTTGCTAGTTTGGGTGAGATATTATGCTTCCCCTGTATCCCCAACACCTGATTGCATAACCGGAAAGGTTCGGGAATTTCATAGGTGGGAATTCTAGTAGCTCTAGTTCTTCTTCCACGGATATTGGTTTGAGATTATTCGTTCTTGATCCGTACCGTGTTGATTTATTTCTCTACCTTAATTCTATGTGGCTTCTCAATTTATGGATATGTGACCATTTCAAGAGGAATGCATTCGTTCATTTTGTTCGGATGTGAAGACTATATGTTGCAATTTTCATTCCGTTGGATTTCAGCTTCAATATTTGTTTGTCATTGTGCTAATGGACGTCAACCTCTTCAGGATGGCTCCTCCAACGCGCACGACTCTGAATCCTGATCCACCACCACCTCCACCTCCTCCAGAGGCATGGCAAGCTGTGATGGCCGCAACCAATGCAAACACACAGTTGATCATGCAAATTCTTCAAGAGCACAATCAAGGCAGCCAAGGGAATCAAGGCAGCAATCAGAATCACTTTGCTACACTCAACCAGTTCCTTGCTAACGGGTCAAAGACTTTCAGCAATTGTGTTGAGGCAACCGATGCTGACGATTGGCTTGTGGATCTGTGCAAGCATTTCGAGTGCAGTAACGTCAGGCCTGAGGACTTTGTCAAGTTCGCTTCATTCCAACTCAAAGATCAACCTGCAGAATGGTTGCAGCAGTACAAGGACACCAGAGGTGGACGTGTTATCACTTGGGATGATTTCCGTCGAGATTTCAGGGCTCATCATATTCCCCAGAGTGTGGTTGAAAGCAAGCGTGAGGAATTCCGCAATCTGAAGCAAGGCTCTTTGTCTGTCTATGACTACACCAAGTTGTTCCAGAAGCTCGCCCGCTTTGCCAAGTAGGACGTCCCTGATGAGAAGAGCATGATATACCAGTTCAGAGGTGGTCTCAGAGAAGAAATCCAGCTAGCTCTTGTTCTCTTCGAGCCCTTGAGATACGATGAGTTCTACAACATGGCACTGAAGCAAGAGGCTGCTCAGTTGAGGTGCGATGCTTCCAAGAAGCGAGTCAGAGATGTTACTCCTTCGTCTACTCAAATGGCCAAGCAGCAGAAGTATTGGCTTCCTCCTCCTCCGTTCCGTCAGCCGTATCAGCAGAAGAGCAAAGGTGGTAGTGGTTCTTCCCCCCCCCCCCAACCCTGGCTTTCAGAACAAGACTTCGTCTCAAGCTCCAAGATCGAGTGCTCCGTATCACCGTCCGCTTGCAGAGGTCACGTGCAACAAGTGCCAACAGAAGGGTCACTATGCCAACAAGTGTTTCAACCAAAGGCGTCTTCCTCCTCCTCCTCCCGTCAGATCGGCAAGTACAGCTATGGTCAAGCATAATCCCAAGCATGCCAAGGTCAATTTGATGAATGCAGCTCAGGCAGAGGACTCGTCAGATGTGATCATGGGTAACCTTCCTGTTAATGATGTTCCTGCAAAACTTCTTTTTGACACGGGTGCATCGCATTGTTTCATCTCGAGACCGTTTTCATCTAAGCATGGTTTGCCTTTGCAAATTTTGCCTAGTCCTTTAGCAGTTGTCTCTCCCGGTAAGCGCATGCATGCTAACTCCATTGCTCCGGATGTTACTATCACCTTGGGAGACTACAAGTTTCTATCTTCTCCTACGGTTCTTGGTGACTCAGATATTGATCTTATTCTCGGAATGGATTGGCTTTCTAAGCACAAGGCTCAGCTTGATTGTGCAGCCAGGCAGATTCAATTGACTCATTCGTCTGAGGATGTAATTGTCTTTGCTGCTCGGGATAATACCATCCGTCTGTTTTCTCTCAATGAGAAGGGTGAATTGGATGCTATCTCTCAAATTCCAGTCGTTTGCGAATATCAAGATGTTTTTCCAGAAGAGCTTCCAGGAATGCCTCCGCACCGGCCAGTTGAATTCGTTATTGATCTTGAGCCTGGTACGGAACCTGTGTGCAAACGTCCTTACAAGCTCGGACCTGAAGAGTTGAAGGAGCTGAAGAAGCAACTCGATATTCAAGAGAAAATGGGTCTCATCCGGCCTAGTTCTTCTCTGTGGGGTTGTGGTGTTCTTTTTGTGAAGAAGAAGGATGGAACGGACCGACTTTGTGTTGATTACCGTCCAGTAAACAAGAAGACCATCAAGAACAAATACCCACTTCCCAACATCAATGAGCTGTTCGAACAACTCAAAGGTGCTCAAGTATTCTCCAAGCTTGATCTCCGCATGGGTTATCACCAGATTCGCATTCGTGAAGAAGATATTCCCAAGACGGCTTTCAGGACAAGCTTTGGTTCATATGAATACACTGTCATGTCTTTTCGTCTCGTCAACGCTCCTCCGACGTTCTCTCGCATGATGAATTTCATCTTCAACGCCTACACCAATGACTTCGTTTTGGTCTATCTCGATGACATTCTGGTTTTCTCGAAGAACAAGGAAGATCATGCCAAGCACTTGCGTTTGGTTCTTGATAAGCTCAGAGAACATCAGTTCTACGCCAAGTTCTCCAAGTGTGAATTTTGGCTCGATGAAGTGCTTTATCTTGGTCATATCATCTCTGCCAAGGGCATTGCCGTGAATCTTGAGAAGGTGTCTGCAATTGTGAATTGGGAACCTCCTCAGAACGTGAAGCAACTCCGTAGCTTCCTTGGTCTCGCAAGCTATTGCCGAAGATTCGTTGAAATTTTTTCCAAGATCGTGAAGCCTCTCTCAAATCTTCTTCAGAAGCACGTCAAGTACGTTTGGTCTCGGAGTGTGATATTGCTTTCAACAGTTTGAAAGAGAAATTGATCACTACTCCAGTTCTGACTCCGCCTGATGAATCCAAACCGTACGAGGTCTTTTGTGATGCCTCTCTCCAAGGTCTTGGCGCAGTATTGATGCAAGAGAAGAAAGTTGTTGCTTATACATCTCGCCAGTTGAAGCCTAATGAGAAGAACTACCCCACTCATGATCTCGAGTTGGCTGCAGTTGTGCATGCTCTTTTGACTTGGAGACATCTTCTATTGGGAAGAAAAGTGGACATTTTCACTGATCACAAGAGTCTCAAGTACATCTTCACTCAGCCTAATCTCAATCTCAGGAAAACTCGATGGGTCAAAATGATTCAAGAGTATAATCCGAGTATCGAGTATACTCCAGACAAGGCCAATGTGATTGCTGAAGCTTTGAGCAGGAAAGCTTACTGCAACAGTCTGATTCTCAAGCCTTATCAACCTGAGCTTTGTGAAGCTTTCCGCAAACTTAACCTGCAAGTTGTTCCTCAAGGTCTCCTCGCCAACCTTCTAGTCTCTCCTACCTTAGAAGACCAGATTCGCCAAGCCCAGCTTCTTGATGCTATGGTAAAAAAGGTGAAGATTGGGATTGCCAAGAGTCAGTCCAAGTACAAGTGCTACCGCCTTGATGACAAGGACACTCTCTTCTTCGAGGATCGTATTGTTGTGCCCAAAGGTGAACTTCGTAAAGTGATCATGAACGAGGCTCACAATTTTCTCCTCTCCATCCACCCTGGGAGCACGAAGATGTATCAGGACCTTAAACAAGCTTATTGGTGGACTCGAATGAAGCGCGAGATCGCTCAATTCGTGAATGAATGTGATGTCTGCAGAAGAGTGAAGGCAGAACACCAAAGGCCAGCAGGTCTCCTCCAACCTCTTGCCATTCCAGAATGGAAGTCTGACCACATTGAAATGGACTTCGTGACTGGGTTTCCAAAGTCCAAGCATGGCAATGATGCTATATTAATTGTCATCGACAAACTCACCAAAGTGGCTCACTTTTTGCCTATCAAAGAGTCGATCACTGCAGCTCAATTGGCGGAACTCTATACCTCTCGTATTGTCTCTCTGCACGGTATTCCGTAAGTGATCTCTTCATACCATGGCAGCATCTTTACATCCAAGTTTTGGGATTCTTTCCAGAAGGCCATGGGCACGAACATCCGCTTCAGCACAGCTTTCCATCCTCAAACTAGCGGTCAAGTCGAGCGTGTCAACCAGATTCTAGAAGATATGCTCAGGGCTTGTGTGATCTCCTTTGGCATGAAGTGGGAGGATTGTCTTCCTTATGCTGAATTCTCCTACAACAACAGTTTTCAAGCAAGTTCGGGCAAGGCCCCATTTGAAATTCTGTATGGCAGGAAGTGCCATACCCCTCTCAACTGGTCTGAAACCGGTGAACGTCAGCTTTTGGGTAATGACTTAATCACAGAAGAAGAAGAAATGTGCAAAGTCATTCGTGATAACCTCAAAGCAGCCCAATCCCGTCAGAAGAGCTACTATGATAGTAAGCACCGTGATTTGGCTTTCGAGATCGGAGATCATGTGTACCTCCGCGTCTCTCCTATGAAAGGTACTCGTCGCTTCATTATCAAAGGGAAGCTTGCCCCTAGATACGTGGGACCTTTCAAGATTGTCAGCACGAGAGGCGACCTCGCCTATCAACTCGAGCTTCCTTCAAACTTTGCAAATGTTCATGACGTGTGCCATGTCTCTCAGCTTCGAAAGTGCTTCAAGACTCCTGACCGCACCGTCAACTTCGAGTACATTGAGCTCCAAGAAGATCTCTCTTATCGTGAGCACCCAGTTGCTATTCTTGAAGAGACTGAACGCAAGACTCGCAACAAGTCAATCAAATTTCTCAAAGTCAAGTGGTCACACCATTCCGACCGTGAAGCTACCTAGGAACGCGAGGATCACCTCTGTTCTGAGTACCCGGCGTTCTTTCAGTCCTAGATCTCGGGACCAGATCATTTTTTAGTGGTGGAGTGTTGTAACACCCCGGATGTAAGTTTCCCTATTTGTACTCCAACTCTTGCCATTTCCGGCGTTAAGTTATATTTATCTCCTCGGGTTCGAGTCTTTGTCTCCGTGTGTTGTTATCGTTGTCATGCATCTCATATCATGTCATCATGTGCATTGCATTTGCATACGTGTTCGTCTCTTGCACTCGAGCATTTTCCCCGTTGTCCGTTTTGCATTCCGGCGCTTCGTTCTCCTCCGGTGGTCATTTCTAGCCTTCTTTCGTGTGTGGGGATTAAACATTTCCGGATTGGACCGAGACTTGCCAAGCGGCCTTGGTTTACTAACGGCAAACCGCCTGTCAAGTTTCGTACCATTTGGACTTCGTTTGATACTCAAACGGTTAACCGAGGAACCGAAAAGGCCTCGTGTGTGTTGCAGACCAACACCCCTCCATTTTGGCCCAAAACCCACCAAATTCTGCAACATCATCTAGAGCGTTCGATCACGATCGCGTGGCCGAAAACCGCACCTCATTTGGACTCTCCTAGCTCCCTCTATGCCTATTTAAACACCCCCCCGATTTCGGATCTCGTCCTACCTCCGAAACACTAAAAATCATCTCCGCGCGGCCGGACGTGTCCGCCCGCCGCCGGACGAAAAATCCCGCCGCGCCGCCGCCACGTGGCAACCTCCCATTCGCCGCCTCCCTCTCTCTCCACCGCCGCCGCCGGAGCCCGCCGCGGCCCGTGGCCGGCTCGCCGGCGCCCGCGCACGGGCCAGAGGAGCCGTTGCAGCCCCGCGCCCTTCTCCTCCCGAGCCGACCGCCGCCGCCGCCTCGTGCCGCCGCCGCCCCGCGCCACCACCTCGCGCCGCCGCCGCCTCCGGCCACCGCCGCCACCGCCGGCCCCGGCCCGGCCACTCCTCTCCCCAGCTCCGGCCACCGGCGCCCTCTCCGGCGAGCTCGATCCGGCCGCCTCGGGTTGCGTGCCATGAAACCCTAGATCCAGATCCGGAGGTTGATTTTTTTCTCCAAGTCCCAGAAATTCCGATCCAAGTGCTCATGTTCGCGGCTTCGTAACTTTGCATCCGTAGCTTCGATTTGGGCGTATAGCACATCAAAATGTTCATCTCAGAGAGTACATCATTTCTTTCCATTGCATCATTTTCATTTGAGCTCATCTTGATGCCCGAAATGCTGTTAGAAGAGGGCTACTTGAGTTAATTGTCAGATCTGCTACTCCGTTTAGCACTTTTGTCATTTTTGCCATGATTAATATGTGCATGCTATGCCCATGAGTTCTACATGTGTTTTGTTAAGGGTTTTGTCATCTCTCTAGAGGTGCAACCCATGTATTTTTAGGGTGTGTGTGGTGACTTGTGCAAGCTTGCAAAGTGGTGCACTTGCTAATTCTGTTTTCAGGGACTTAGTAATTTCACTAAGTCCTGGAGCTGTTTATCTCATGATGCCATATGTTCATGTTGTTTCCTAGTGATCCGTGCCTCTTTTGAGGATTATCAGTAAGGATGTTTTATTAATATTGTAGTGCTCTATCCATCCATGTTTTTTTTGCAATTATGGAGCACCCTAGCTTGAGTCAATCGAGCTCTACTTTTGCTACTTTGTGAATCTGGGCAGATTGTCAACTTGTTTGCAATTTTGCCGGTGATGTTGTAGTTGATCCGTGCATGCTATGCTATTGTTCTTGCCATTTCTAGCTTGCATTTTGTGTGTTCTTTATATATGTATACTTGTCTTGCCATGACTTGCACCGTAGTGAGTGCATCGAGCTCGTAAACATGCCTACTTGAGTTATATATCAGCATGTGTCAGTTTTTCACTAAGTCTGAAAACTGATTATGTTTTTGCTATGTTCACGTGCTTGCAATTATATTTTCTGATCCCTTTTGGCTCAAGGTCACTAAGGGACTTTTGTTAAGCTCTTTGAGTATCTCCATGCAATGCTTTACTTTTCCATATTCAGGTACTGAAACATGTAGTTTTGTGGCTCTGAAGAGGGCTACCTGATCTGAAATTCCAGACAAGTGTTGATTTCACCAAGTCTGAGATCTGTTTGCCATATGCATTTTTGCCATGCTTGTTTGAACCTGTTAATGGATGATTTGACCGTAGCTCAGTGCTAGACTTTTGTTAAGCATCTTGTGTGCATCCCTGCCATGTATTTTGTTGTCATGTTTGGGTGCTCTAGCATGTTCATCTCATTGCATTTAGTTGGCTACTTGCTGTAAATCGCAGACCGGTGTCATATTTGAATCGCTTGCCATTTCCAAACCGTAACTCCGATTCCGGCGTTCTTTATATCGTTTTCAAGAGATTTCATCTCATCTTTCCAGTGGAACACTTTGTTTTCCAAGTTGAGGCCAGGTTCTTGCATTTCCTGTCATATCTTGCATTTTGCTTCCCGCATCGCATCCCGCATAGCATATCATCATTGCATCATATTGCTTGTTCTTTGCTCGTGGTTGATTGTATCCTTATTGCTTGTTTGTTTTGTTTGGGTAGAGCCGGGAGACGAGTTCGCTAACGAGGAGCCCGTTGAGTTTTCTTTTGAGGATCCAGTCAACTCTGACAACTTTGCAGGCAAGATGATCACACCCTAAAAATCACTACTATCTTTGCTATGCTAGTTTGCTCGCTCTTTTGCTATGCCATTGCTACGATGCCTACCACTTGCTGCAAGCCTCCCAAATTGCCATGTCAAACCTCTAACCCACCATTGTCCTAGAAAACCGTTGATTGGCTATGTTACCGCTTTGCTCAGCCCCTCTTATAGCGTTGCTAGTTGCAGGTGAAGATTGAAGGCCGTTCCTTGTTGGAACATCTTTTATTTACTTGTTGGGATATCATTATAGTGCCCTGTTATCTTAATGCATCTATATACTTGGTAAAAGGGTGGAAGGCTCGGCCTCTCGCCTAGTGTTTTGTTCCACTCTTGCCGCCCTAGTTTCCGTCATATCGGTGTTATGTTCCCGGATTTTTGCGTTCCTTACGCGGTTGGGTTATAATGGGAACCCCTTGATATTTCGCCTTGATTAAAACTTTTCCAGCAATGCCCAACCTTGGTTTTACCATTTGCCACCTAGCCTTTTCTTTCCCTTGGGTTCCGCAGACTCAAGGGTCATCTTATTTTAACCCCCTCAGGCCAGTGCTCCTCTGAGTGTTGGTCCACCTGTCAGCTACCGGTGGCCACCAGGGGCAACTCTGGGCTGGCCTACCCATACCTAAGACAATCTGAGTGTGCCCTGAGAAAGAGATATGTGCAGCTCCTATCGGGATTTGTCGGCACATTCGGGCGGTGTTGCTGGTCTTGTTTTAACCTGTCGAAGTGTCTTGAGTAACCGAGATACCGAGTCTGATCGGAACGTCTTGGGAGGAGGTCTATTCCTTCGTTGACCATGAGAGCTTGTCATGGGCTAAGTTGGGACTCCCCTGCAGGGATTTGAACTTTCGAAAGCCGTGCCCGCGGTTATGGGCAGATGGGAATTTGTTAATGTCCGGTTGTAGATAACTTGAACCTTAAATAATTAAAATGAATCAACTGAGTGTGTTACCGTGATGGCCTCTTCTCAGCGGAGTCCGGGAAGTGGACACGGTGTTGGAGTAATGTTTGCGCAGGTTGCTCGCTAGTTTCTCGCTCGCGCTTTGCCTCCTCTTCTTGCTCTCTTTTGCGAATAAGTTAGCCACCATACTTGCTAGTCGCTTGCTGCAGCTCCACTTATATTTACCTTGCCATACCTACAAGCTTAAATAGTCTTGATCGCGAGGGTGCGAGATTGCTGAGTCCCTGTGGCTCACAGATTACTATTACACCAGATGCAGGGCCTGATGATTCCGCTCCAGGAGACGCGTTTGAGCTCAAGTGGGAGTTCGACGAAGAATCTCAACGTTACTATGTTTCCTTTCCCGATGATCAGTAGTGGTGCCCAGTTGGGGGTGAACGGGACCGTTGTCGCATGTTGGTTTCTCTTTTATTTTGTCGTCGTAGTCGGGCCATGAGTGTTTGGATGATGTAATGTTATTTATGTACTTGATTGACGTGGCGAGTGTAAGCCAACTATGTTATCTCCCCTTTTATTATTATATTACATGGGATGTTTGTGAAGATTACCTAACTTGCGACATATGCCTTCAATGCAATTATGTCTCTAAGTCGTGCCTCGACACGTGGGATCCATAGTCGCATCGAGGGTGTTACACCTTTTCCTTTTCCTGTTTTCTTTTTCTATTTCTGACATTTGTTTTGTATCTAAAAGGAATGTTAAAACATTTCCATAAATGCTGAAAATATTTGTGGCATCTAGATATAATATTCCAGAGGCCCTCACCAATTCCCAACATTTTTGGAGCCATTAAAATATTTATATAATTTAAACAGCTCCAAATCCAATATTTATGCATTGATTCAAAAATCCAAAATGTGTAGCAAAAATGTGCATCACCTCTAGTTGTTGTTCCCAACATTATCCAAAGAGCATGAACATTTTTGAAGAGCATTTTGGGTTCAATGAAAATCCATTTTAAAGTTGAACCTATTGGAAAAACTTTGGTGCTAGGGTTTGCAAGTTTCCCCATTTCAAATTTATTTGAAATTTAAACATGATGCACAAGCAAGCCTAGGATCATACCAGAACTAGGGATGTGACAGCTCGCCCCCACTCGAAAAAAATCTCGTCCTGAGATTCAGGAGTTGGCGGAAAGAAAGCGGGGTACTCAAGTCGAAGATGATCTTCTCGCTCCCAAGTAGCTTCTCTCTCGGAATGATGAGACCATTGAACCTTGAGAAACTTGATGTTATGACGTCGAGTGACGCGCTCTTCTTGATCCAGAATGCTAATAGGGTACTCTCGATAAGTAAGGTTATCTTGGAGATCAAGCATTTCATGGTCCACTCCGCAGATGGGATCCGAGAAGCAACGCCTGAGTTGAGAGATGTGGAAGACATCATGAACTCGAGAAATATATGGGGGTAGTTCCAACTGGTAGGCAACCTCTCCTCGTTTGGCGAGAATGCGAAAAGGACCGATGTAACGAGGAGCCAACTTGCCCTTGATACCGAAACGATGGGTACCCTTCAAAGGAGTAACCTGAAGGTAAGCCTTGTTGCCAACTTCATAAGCCACTTCCTTATGACGACGGTCATACTGGCTCTTTTGACAAGATTGGGCTGTTTTCAAATTCTCACGAATGATGCGAACTTGCTCTTCTGCCTCCTGGATCATATCCGGTCCAAAGAATTGTCTTTCACCAGTTTCTGACCAGTTCAAAGGTGTTCGATATCTTCGTCCATACAGAATTTCGAAGGGTGCTTTCTTAAGACTGGATTGATAGCTATTGTTATAAGCAAACTCGGCGAAAGGAAGACATTTCTCCCAATCCATACCGAATGAGATAACGCAAGCTCTAAGCATGTCTTCGAGAATTTGGTTGACCCTTTCCACCTGACCACTTGACTGAGGGTGGAAAGAGGTACTGAAAGAAAGATGGGTGCCCATGGCATTCTGGAAACTTTCCCAGAAATGAGAGGTGAAAAGACTGCCACGGTATGAATTAATCTCTAGTGGAACACCATGGAGTGACACTATTCGGGAGATATATAAGTCAACTAGCTGACTAGCAGTGATACTCTCTCGAACAGGTAGGAAGTGAGCCACTTTGGAGAGACGATCAATAACTACGAAGATAGCATTATTTCCTTTCTTGGTCTTGGGAAAGCCGGTGATGAAGTCCATACCAACTTTGTCCCATTTCCACTCGGGAATAGCTAAAGGTTGAAGGGTGCCAGCAGGTCTCTGATGCTCTGCCTTAACGCGACGACAAACGTCACAGTTGGCAATAAACTGAGCGATTTCTCTCTTCATCCTAGTCCACCAGAACCTCTGGCGTAGGTCCTGATACATCTTAGTACTACCGGGATGAATCGTGAGAGGGGATTCATGGGCCTCCTTAAGGATCAGTTGTTGCATCTGTTGACATTTGGGAACCACCAAACGGTTTCCAAAGTAAACAACACCTCGTTCATCCATAGAGAAACAGTTGGCAACTCCCTTGGAAATATTCTTCTTGATTCGGGAGATTCCTGTATCATGCTTCTGAGCCTCTATGATCTGATCCGTAAGGGTAGGTTTCGCCACCAAGGTAGAAAGGGAACCATGAGGAGCTATGTGAAGGTTAAGCTTACAGAATTCCTCATGGAGGGGTGGTTGACATTGTTGCAACATGAGGTTGTTGCAACCGGATTTATGACTTAAAGCATCAGCCATGACATTGGCTTTGCCTGGGGTGTAGGTGATTCCTAAGTCGTAATCCGAGATCAACTCCAACCAACGTCTCTGTCTGAGATTCAGATCCGGTTGGGTGAAGATATACTTGAGACTCTGATGGTCAGTGTAGATTTCGCAACGGTTACCAAGAAGGTAATGTCGCCAAGTCTTAAGTGCATAGACTACGGCTGCAAGCTCTAGATCATGTGTAGGATAATTCTCCTCATGTGGATACAACTGTCGAGATGCATAGGCAATCACATGACGATCCTGCATAAGAATGCAACCTAGTCCTTGACGTGAAGCGTCGCAGTAGATAACAAAGTCTTTGGTCAAATCCGGTGGCATGAGTATGGGCGCAGAAGTCAGGCGTCTTTTCAGTTCCTGAAAACTGTGCTCACACTGTGGGGTCCACTCAAACATTTTATCTTTCTTGAGAAGCTCCGTGAGGGGTTTGGCCACTTTGGAGAAGTTTTCAACAAAGTGGCGACAATAACTGGCTAGACCAAGGAAACTCCTAACTTGTTTGACCGATTCTGGTGGAGTCCAATCGAGAATGGCTTTGACTCTCTCGGGAATGACAGCAATGCCCTTACCAGAGATCACATGGCCTAGATAGGTCACTTCTGGCAACCAAAATTCACACTTGGAGAACTTGGCATAAAGGCGGTGCTCTCTGAGTTTACCTAACACAAGCCTAAGATGTCTGGCATGCTCTTCCTTGTTCTTCGAGTAAATAAGAATATCATCAAGATAAACCACGACGAACTTATCTAAGTACTCCATAAAGATCGAGTTCATCAAGCGGGAGAAAGTAGCTGGAGCATTGGTTAGGCCGAAAGACATCACGGTGTACTCGTATTGACCATAACGAGTGACAAAGGCCGTTTTGGGGATGTCCTCGTTCCTGATCTTGATTTGGTGGTAGCCTAACCTCAAATCCATCTTGGAAAAGACTGAGGATCCAGCGAGCTGATCATACAGGTCGTTGATCCTGGGGAGCGGATACTTGTTCTTTACCGTGACCAAATTAACAGGACGATAATCTACAACCATCCGATCCGTACCATCCTTCTTCTTGACGAAGAGGACAGGACAAGCCCAAGGAGAAGAACTGGGATGGATGAAACCCTTTTGCAAGGACTCATCAAGTTGTTTCTTAAGCTCGGCTAAATCCAAAGGTGCCATCTTGTATGGTCTCCTAGAGATTGAAACAGTTCCTGGGATAAGTTCTATGACAAACTCTACATCTCTGTCAGGTGGGACACCTAGTAGTTCTTCTGGAAAAACATCCGGGAAGTCACGGACTACCGGAATATCTTCAAGGTTTGGAAGAGGGCTGGCATTAAGAGAATAGAGTTGACGCCTTGCAACTCTAGTGGAGACAGTGACTATTTTGCCAGATGGATGTGTAAGTTGAACAGATCTGGTGTAACAATCGATCTTGGCATGATGAGCTGTCATCCAGTCCATACCCAAGATGATGTTAATATATGAGGACTTGAGAGATATCAAAGAAGCAAGGAATACCAGTATGTCAACAAGGATTTCATTACCATGGCTTACCTTGGAGCTTTGCCATTTGAAACTAGGAGTCTGGATTATTAATGGAGTTGGCATATCACAAAATGACATGTCATGCAACTGAGCGTAACCTTCGGATATGAAGGAGTGGGATGCTCCAGTATCGAACAGAACTGAAGCTGGGTGACAATTGACAAGAAGCGTACCCAGTACGACATCGGGATCATCTTGAGCTTCTGTAGCTGAGACATGGTGCACACAAGCTCGTTCAATGGAGATTGGCTTGGTACTGATCATCTTGACTGATGGTTTTTCACAGCCAACAGACCTCTCAGACTGGGGTGGAGTAAAACTGGACTGAGGGCAGTCACGTGCGTAGTGTCCCGGTTCTCTACAGGTGAAGCAAGTTCCTGAGGTAAGACGTGGACCTACATTGGCAAGTGGTCCACTAATAGGCCTGGGTGGAGCACGTTGTTGAGTTGGGTGAGGCGCCACATCAGATGGCCTCGGTGCATATCCAGGTGGAAGAGCCGAGTTCGGAATCCAAATCCGTCGCTTCTGAGAGCCAGAGCGGGAGGAAGAACCCAGATCACGGTTGTGCTTACGAGACTCCTCGTAAGTGAGCTGAGTGGTCTCTGCATTAATGGCCTTGTTCACAAGAGCCTGGAAAGTATCACAATGATGCAGGTGGAGATCACGACGCAACTTAGGGTTGAGAACCTTCCGGAACCTAGCCTGCTTCTTAGTGTCCGTGGATACTTCTTCTGTAGCATAGCGGGCGAGGTTTCCAAACTCTCTACTGTAAGCATTAACAGGCAGCTTACCCTGGGTAAAACTACAGAACTCTTCCCTCTTGTGGTCAATGAGAGCCTGAGTAATGTGGTGCTCATGAAAAGCCTCGGTGAAATCCTTCCACGTAGGAATCTGGCCAACTGGAAGCATAGCCTCATAGCTCTGCCACCAAATACTAGCAGGACCTTCCAGGTGATAAGTAGCATAGGTGACCTTGTCACCTCCAGCCACGTTCGCAGAAAGCAACTTGTGAGTGATACTCCAGAGCCAGTCAGCCACATCAAGTGGCTCAATGGAATGATGGAAGGTGGGTGGTTTCAGACCAATGAAGTCGGTGATGGAAACCAACTTCTTACGCTGATGTGCGGTGTTCTGCTCAATCTGCGCCAGCAAGCGGTTAGTCTCATGCTTGTTCCTCTCGGACGCTAACAAGAACTCTGCCATCAAAGGCTGGTCAGGAGGATCCTCGTCCCTACCATCTCCGTGGTTCTTGCTATGAGCAACTGAACCTCGGTTAGCAGACGACATCCTGGCACAGAAACCAAGGAAACAAGGATGGAATTAGCATCGACATAGGGATGCGGAATGTAATGCAAAAGCATTGGAAATTCTTGAAATCCTGGGACAATTTCGGCAGCATAACGGCTGTAAATGCTCAAAAGGTTTTTTGAGACATTCATCAAAGGAATAGCATAATCAATCAGCATCATAACATCAAGGTTTTAGGTCAAACTGAGGACACACGGAAGTAGTAGAACTGTAAGGAGACACAACCCAACAATCCTAAGACTTTACGGTTTAGTAACACGTCATCCAGAGAGATAGAGGAGAAGCCTAGGCCTTAACCCTCGTAGAAAAGAAGAGGCTAACTTAGAAAGAATGACATGAGGTAAAGGAGTAAAAAGAGCCTTACGTTCCCTTCCACAATCAATTCCCTTATATAAGTAAAGCATTTCTAGACTCAACTTCGACCAGTTTGGCTTGGTAATCCTACAGTCAGTCAGGCTCTGATACCAACGCTGTCGGGACCCCGATCCTAAGTCACACCGATCTAGCATGTAACAGTTTATATCACTTTGCGGCCTCACGCACGGTATTCCCATGGGTGCCACCTTACCTGGCCCGGGACCGTTTGCGCCTTTTGGCTCACGTATATGATAGTGTCGCTAGCATCCATATGACAGAGAACCCAGGCCGACATGACTAGTAGTGAACCCAAAGTGGCACTAACTTACAGGGACAGGCATACATAAATCAACCACGAGCATGTCGGTCAACACCGTATGAATCCGGGCTATAGCACTGGGCTAACAGGACTCAGGGAACCCGGCCTGTAGCAGGCTAGGCAGGACTCCGGATGTCACCACGTGACATTTCCCAAAGGGACAGACACAGGAACGAAGTGATTCACATGCCGGCCAGTCAAGTGTTCCAGAGCAGTAGCGCTGGGCTAGCAGGACTCCGGTGAACTGGGCTGTAGTGGACTACTATGGCTCCTGGAAGCACAAGACTACATTTCCCCATAAGAGAGGCTACCAGAGGTAAACAACTAGGTTGTCGGATCCCACACATAGCAATACACGTTACGCGTACGCATGACATGCAGGTATGTGCGGTACAACATGGCATCACAACATAACTCAAACTCATATAGATAAAGGCCCAGCAGAGCCACATAGCATTCAATACAAACAGGGGTCTCATGACCCGTCATTCAGAGCATACAAGCAACAGAAGCATTACATGTCTGAGTACAGACAACTACAAAAGGAAAAGACTAGGAAGCCTGACTATACACGACCCTCCCAAGGGTACAAGATCGTAGCTGGGATACAAGCTACTCGTCAAAGTCACTAGTGTAACCAACTGAAAAACATAAATAAGCAAACGTGAGTACAAAGGTACTCAGCAAGTCTTACATCAGAACTATCTACATATGCAACATTATCAACAAAAGGGGGGGTGGTGGAGTTTTAACAGCAGCAAGCCAGCTTTGACTCAGTGGCTAACCTATACTACGAGTATCAAAAACTTCCTTGAGGTAAGAAGACGCACACGAGTCCACATGTTCACCATATCAATACTCCACTATGGATCCATTCCCGTCTTCCTACGAGAAGGCCATCCATAGCACTCACGCTTATCTTGCGTATTTTAGAGTTTCCACTTCAATTTGTCTATGTACTACATAAGTTCTCCAAGTTTCCATATCCGAGGAAAACGGCTATTCGAATAGATAATGTTGACCCTGCAGGGGTGTACTTCGTCACATACGCTCTCGCCACTTATAGCCCTGTACACGTCATGTACCTCGGCAACCTTCAAGCGGAAGCCGGGCGAGGGTATTGGCCACGACCTGACTAACCACACAAGTCTCTCGTCCAGGTTTAGCGCCTATTCGGGTTCCATCCGCAAGGAGATCCGGCCGGGGTGTCGCTCACGGCCCCAAACGATGTGTGCAGGGTTCCCAAGCCCACCATCCGGGTGCCACTTGGTACACCGTGCCACGGTGACTCGTTTGTCCCAAGCCCGTCCCGTCGGACACCACCTGGTAGATAAGTAGCATTACCTACAAACGCCAGAAACTAGTTGCAACTCCTGGACAGAGATCAAGTGGATTAATAAGCCGAGAGGGGCCGGATAACCAGAACCCAATGTGTGGTAGTAACTGAACTTGGATAACATACACAGAACTCAGTGCTTAATGACGGTTCCAATGAGACAACCCACCATGTACTCCTACATGGCCTCTCACCGCTACCTTTACCAAAACGTGTTCACACACTTAGCCTTTACCGGTAGGACATGTTCACCACTCCGATTCATTCCCGATGAATCAGACCTGACACAACTCTAAGCATAGCTGGGATAAAGAAAAACAAGCATGGATGAGCAGGCACATCAAGGCTCAAGCAACTCCTACTCATGCTAGTGGGTTTCAACTATTTACTGTGGCAATGACAGGTCATGCAGAGGAATGGGTTCAACTACCGCAGCAGAAAGTAGCAGTTTGAATCGTTGTTGTGCTAATGTAGTATAAGGAGCAGGAGCGAGAGAGTGGGATTTATCGAGATGCTCAAGGGGGTTTGCTTGCCTGATAGATGCACAAAGAAGCACTGCTCCTCAGACAGGTAGTCGGGACACCTTCCAGAGTAGAACCGATCGAGATGGGATGGTGCCGGCAATCAATAAACAATCATATGCAACAATATGATGCATGAAGATGACATTTCAAAGATGCTATGATTTTCCCTAATGCATCTAGCATCAATTTGGTTGAAGTCCATATGAACCAAGGGTTCATATGCAAACCCCAAATTAAGTATATAACATGCCATTATTACGTTTTCACTTATACAGCAAGTGTAAGTTGGTTTTTCATGCATGAAACTGGCATAAATGGATTCCTTTCATTTTTCTGATAATTTTTCATAAAAAGATTATTTCATTCTGAGCTACGGTTGAATTATTACTATTTTTTGAAGTTTAGGCAATATTCTGGAATTTCCTGAGTTAAAGTAATTCCAGAAAAAAATTATCGCGTCAGCTCTACGTCAGCATGACGTAAGCGGGTCAACGGGGCTGACCAGGTCAAACCAGACCCGTGGGCCCACATGTCATTGGCTCAGTTAGGTAACATGTTTTAGAATAAACCTAATCTAACGATTAACAGGGTCGGGCCCACTGTCAGTGACCAAGAGATTAACTAAGCAGTGATTAGGCCCTAATCTAACCACTGCCACGTCAGCATCACCGGATCAAGTCGCCGGCGACCTTACAGGACGGCGGAGGCTTGTCGAAAACTCTATTCCAGCGACCATTCGCACGACGGTGGGCATCTACGCATTGCGGGCGCTCGGTCGCATCCATCTACGCAAGCGGGAGGGGATGAGGTGGTCGGAAACAGCAACGGCGGCGAGCGAGGCGGCGGCCGGAGCACGGCTATGCGCGGGCACGGCTACGCTTGGCTAGCAAGCTCGCTGAGAGGATGGACGGGCTCCTGGAGCTGCATTGAGCACAATGGTGTGCTTGGCTTCGAGCAATAATGGCTCTAGCCACGACGGCGATGAGGCACGGCGGCGGCGAGCTTCGGCTGCGGTGGCCAGGGGGGCTAGAGGAGGGATTCGACGGCGGGGTGAGAGGGGTTGGGAGTAGGAGCTCACAGGGAGGCGGCGGAGTAGGTCAGTGGGCTCGGGGACGTCCTTGCCAGTGTGAATCGACTGCGAGGGGCTCGGGTGCCCGAGGTTGAAGATGACCGCGATGACGATGAAGCAGGGCCTCCTGCGAGGCGTGAGTCGGTGGAGGGGACGTGGGCGGTGTTGCGGTTCTTCCGGACGCGTCAGCGAGGTGAGTGGTGGACGGTGGCCGCGGTGACAGCGAGCGGCGACGACGAGCGCGCTCGGGTGTGCTGCGGGGAGAGGAACAGAGGAGGGGAGAGAGAGCAGCGAGTGAGGGAGAGGAGAGAGGGGCTTCGAGGCGTCTCCAGGCGCGGGATTGGGTTGATGGGGAGCGCGACACGGCGAAGCAGGAGGTGGCGCGGTCGGCTGCGTGCGCTGGCTGCCAGTGGACACAAGGTTGAAGACAACCTTGCCCCTGGTGGGCTGGGCCAACAGTGCCAGGCCGGCTGGGCTGCCAGGTAAGGCCAGGTAAGCCTTTTCCTTTTCCTATTTTCTTTTTCTATTTCTAACATTTGTTTTGTATCTAAAAGAAATGTTAAAACATTTCCATAATTGCTGAAAATATTTTTGGCATCTAGATATAATATTCCAGAGGCCCTCACCAATTCCCAACATTTTTGGAGCCATTAAAATATTTATATAATTTAAACAGCTCCAAATCAAATATTTATGCATTGATTCAACAATCCAAAATGTGTAGCAAAAATGTGGATCACCTCTGGTTGTTGTTCCCAACATTATCCAAAGAGCATGAACATTTTTGAAGAGCATTTTGGGTTCAATGAAATCCATTTTAAAGTTGAACCTATTGGAAAAACATTGGTGCTAGGGTTTGCAACTTTCCCCATTTCAAATTTATTTGAAATTTAAACATGATGCACAAGCAAGCCTACGATCATACCAGAACTAGGGATGTGACAAATATGCAACCTCAAGGTGACGAAGATGCTAGTTGACGGCTGGGCCTGTCTGAACTTGATCTCTCCCGTTGTGATCAAAAAGCTGCAGATTCCTGATGGAGACCTCGAAGAGATGGGCATGTTTGAAAGGGTCAACCCTGGGAGGAGTCTGCCGAAGGGTAAGGTCATGCTACCCGTGTCATTTGGAGGCGAGTAAAACGATAGGACGGAGAGGATTGTTTTCGATGTAGCCGAGATCCCCATGCCCTACAACGGGATCCTCGGCCGCCTGACACTAGCCAAGTTCATGGCGGCATCGCATTACACCTACAACACGCTGAAGATGCCGGGGCCGATGACCATCATCACCGTCACCTCCAACAAGAAGGACGCACTGATCTGCGCCGACCAACTCTACTGGGAAGCAGTTGCAGCGACTGCCGCCAAGGCACTCACTCTTGCCGTTGGATCCCCGGCAGGGAAGAAGACCAACAAGACCTCTCGCACCAACTCCGGCAAGCGCACATCTTCAGAGTGTTGTGCTCCCGTCGAGGACATGCCAGAGAGCTCCACCGGCAAGAGCAAGAAACCAAGAGCTGCGCCACCAGAGACCAAGAGGGTGTCCATCGAGGAGGATGGTACGGGAGGGGCTTTCACCATAAGCTCCACCCTAGACAACAAATAGGAAAGCACGCTCGTCACCTTCCTGCGGACGAATGTCGACGTTTTTGCATGGCAAGCATCCAACATCCCCGGTGTTCCCAGGGAGGTGATTGAGCACCATCTTGTTGTCTGTCCTCATGCGCGACCTGTCAAGCAGAAGGTCAGGAAGCAAGCTTTGGAATGACAGGAGTTCATCACGGAGGAGATCAGGAAGTTGGTAGCGGCAAGTTTGGTGAGAGGAGTACTCCATCCGACATGGTTGGCCAATCCGATGGTGGTGCGCAAGGCAAATGGTAAGTGGAGGCTGTGTATTGACTACACAGATATCAATAAGGCTTGTCCCAAGGACCCTTTCCCGCTGCGACGCGTTGACCAGATTGTTGACTCCACAGCCGAGTGTGATGTGTTATCATTCCTTGATGCCTACTCGGGGTACCACCATATCTTCATGACAATGGAAAACGAAGAGAAGACAACGTTCATCACCCCATGTGGCACGTATTGCTTTTTACAGATGCCTTTCAGGTTGACGAGTGCTGGCTCGACGTTTGCAAGGGTAGTCAAGATTGGTTTTGAGCCCTAGCTACATAGAAATATGGAAGCTTATATGGATGACATAGTGGTCAAAACCAAGGACAAGGCGACACTTGTACAAGATTTGGAAGAGATGTTTGCGAATCTACACAAGATCAACCTGAAGTTGCACCTTGAGAAGTGTGTCTTTGGCGTTCCGTCTGGCAAACTTCTCGGGTTCTTTGTGTCATAGTGTGGGATGGAGGCGAATCCAGACAAGATCAAAGCTATTGAGCAGATTGAGGCGCCCAAGCGGATCAAGGATGTGCGTCGGCTCACTGGTTGCGTTGCCGCCATGACCAGATTCATCTCCAGGTCTGCTGAGTGTCCTCTTCCCTTTTTCAAAATCTTGAAAAGGCGGGCCCAATGGAATGGACCCCAGAGGCCGAAGCAGCGCTGCAGGATCTGAAGAAATACCTCTCCTCTACACCGATACTGGTTGCGCCCAAACCACAAGAGCCGTTGCTGATGTATCTGGCGGCAACGAATCAAGTGGTCAGTGCAGCACTAGTGGCATAGAGGGAGGTCGATGAAGAGGCAAGGCCCCCGACAGGGTCTGACGCTAGCGGGACAGGGCCTGCGCAACCAAACGAAGTGCTGCAGAAGAAGAAAATGATGCAGCACCCGGTTTACTTTGTCAGCTCCCTCTTGCAGGGGGCTAGGTCAAGGTACTCTGGTGTGCAGAAATTGCTCTTCGGCCTCCTTATGGCCTCAAGGAAGCTGCGTCATTACTTCCAAGCACACGAGATCACCGTCGTCACCCGCCTCCCTCGGATACTGCATAACCCAGACGCCACCGGGAGGATAGTGGAGTGGGCTGTGGAGCTGTCGAGCTTTGGTTTGAAGTTTGAAAGTACTTCAACAATCTAGAGCAGAGTCTTGGCACAGTTCAGCACCGAGTGGACCTCAACGCCTGACGAAGAGATACAGGGGACCACCCTCCCCGGCAAGGAGGCAAGTCGCAACTGGATTATGTACTTTGATGGGGCTTTCTCACTACAAGGAGCCGGTGCTGGTGTGTGTAACGCCCTCGATGCGGCTATATCTCTCACGTGTGGAGGCACGACTTAGAGGCATAACCGCATTGAAAGCAATGTCGCAAGTCAGGAAATCATCACACATCCCATGTACATAAATAATATAAAGGGGAGGTACATAGTTGGCTTACACTCGCCACGTCACATCAAAGTACATAAATAACATCCATCATACAAATCACTCATGGCCCGACTACGGTGCCAAAATAGAAAAGACCCCCAACATGCGACAAGGCCCTGAATCGATAACCCCAACTAGGCACCACTACTGATCGTCGGGAAAGGAAACATAATAACGCTGAGAGTCCTCGTCGAACTCCCACTTGAGCTCATACTCGTCACTTGGAGCGGAATCACCTGGACCTACATCTGGAATTATAGTATCTGTGAGCCACAGGGACTCAGCAATCTCGCACCCTCGCGATCAAGACTATTTAAGCTTATAGGAAGGACAAGGCAAGTATATGTGGAGCTGCAGCAAGCGACTAGCATATGTGGTGGCTAACTTATACGCAAAAGAGAGCGAGAAGAGGAGGCAAGGCGCGAGCGAGAATCTAGAGGAACAACCTGCGCAAGCATTACTCCAACACCGTGTCCATTTCCCGGACTCCGCCGAGAAGAGGCCATCACGGCAACACACTCAGTTGATTCGTTTTAATTAATTAAGGTTTAAGTTATCTACAACCAGACATTAACAAATTCCCATCTGCCCATAACCGCGGGCACGGCTTTCGAAAGTTCAATCCCTGCAGGGGAGTCCCTACTTAGCCCATGACAAGCTCTCACGGTCAACGAAGGAAAAGACCTCCTCCCAAGACGTTCCGATCAGACTCGGTATCTCGGTAACTCAAGACACTTCGACAGGTTAAAACAAGACCAGCAACACCGCCCGAATGTGCCGACAAATCCCGATAGGATCTGCGCATATCTCTTTCTCAGGGCACACTCAGATTGTCTTAGGTATGGGTAGGCCAGCCCAGAGTTGCCCCTGGTGGCCACCGGTAGCTGACAGGTGGACCAACACTCAGAGGAGCACTGGCCCGGGGGGGGGGGTTAAAATAAGATGACCCTTGAGTCTGCAGAACCCAAGGGAAAGAAAAGGCTAGGTGGCAAATGGTAAAACCAAGGTTGGGCATTGCTGGAAAAGCTTTAATCAAGGCGAAATATCAAGGGGTTCCCATTATAACCCAACCGCGTAAGGAACGCAAAAATCCGGGAACATAACACCGATATGACGGAAACTAGGGCGGTAAGAGTGGAACAAAACACTAGGCGAGAGGCCGAGCCTTCCACCCTTTACCAAGTATATAGATGCATTAAGATAACATAGCAATATAATGATATCCCAACAAGCAAATAAAAGATGTTCCAATAGGAACGGCTCCAATCTTCACCTGCAACTAGCAACGCTATAAGAGGGGCTGAGCAAAGCGGTAACATAGCCAATCAACGGTTTGCTAGGACAATGGTAGGTTAGAGGTTCAATCATGCAATTGGGAGGCTGACAAGCAAATGGTAGGCATCGTAGCTTCCGGTGGGTATGCCACACCCCTCCCGATCAACAGGACCCCGTTTTGACCGTAGGAGGTCCGTTTCCTCCGTTTTGCGGTACGCCAGTCCCCTCCCGATGAATAGGATCCCGTTTCGAACATGGCCGGTCGAACACAAGGCGGTTTCCTCCGTTGTGCGGTACGCCAGGCCTCGTTTCCATCGGTTGTTCCCCCCAAGCCCTCCTGATGAACACGACGACACATTCTGTTTCAACCCAGCTGGTTGGCTCCCCATGAACACGACGACGACGTTGTTTCTCTGTTCCCACCCAGCCATGTACAGGAGCCCTGGCCGTACGTATGCGCGAGTAGGTGTTTGAGACCCTGCCCGTATGTATGTACGTGGCCGTATTTTCTTTCTTGCACACTGGCCGCTGTACGTACGTGTACATGCTACGTGAGCGCCTCTACTAGGACACGTGCGCGCCTCTACATGTACCAGTATGTACGTACACGTTCGCGACTAGAATGACAACTCTACGTACGCTTCGGCCAGGTGGGTCCCGACTGTCAGGCACTTCCTTGCATGCGAAGATGTAGCTGGTGGGTCATAGCAGTCAGGGGGGCGAATCGTTTTTTTGCCAGGACGCACTTCCTTGCTTGTGAAGATGTAGCTGGTGGGTCCCAGCAGTCAGGGGGGAAACGTTTTTTTCCGCGAAATACGGTGGCCCGTCCGGTGGGTCCCCGCTGTCAGGTGGAGGAATAATTATTTTGCGTGTAATAAGGAGGCACTTCCTTGCGGCTGCCGTGGACCCTGCTGTCAGCCTCTCCACGTACAGTACTATTCCGATGGAAGTCAGTCGTTGACCACATTGACCATGCCACGCCGAGAGCACCACGACGGTGGACGACGGCGAGGCCTAGGAAGGGGACGACACGGAGCCGGGGAAGACGCGACAGTGGATACCCACGTGGAGAGGAGTACGAGGGTTCATTGGTCCGGCTGCGGTGTGAGGCTGCCATCGCCATAAAATAACAGGGGGTGTGGGTGAGTGGAGGGATGGAATGGCCAGCGGTGGGAGTAGTAGGGGACGGTGAGGCCTCCGCGGCAGCACAGCCCGCCACGGGAGGCAGGAGCGGGCGACACGACCGGCGCTGCTTTGGGCGGCTGGAGCAAGAAGACCAGAGCTTGAAGAAGCACGACGACTGTTGGATGGACATCGTATGGTCACTGCAGCTAGAATCGTTTATATTGACTAACTTGATAAAGCCCTTGGTACGCGTCAACTTAGTAGGCCCACAGGTCAGCTTCCGAAATGGTGCGCCCCAGATGTCAGGAGGAGGAATAATTTTTTGGGCGGGTGAAGCTAGAATATCCGAGATTGAAGAAGAAGCAGGACATCAGTTGGATGGACATCCAACAGCCACTGCTGCTAGAACCGTGTGTTGACTATAAGTTAACAAAGCCTTGCATACGCGTCAACTCTATTTTTTAGGGGACGCGTCAACTTAGTAAGGCCACAAGTGTTTGGTAGAGAACTTATAGCCCATTTGATATTTGTAAGAATGTGCAGCCAATTTTTGAATTCTAATGGAATTTACTACAACCCATTTACAGTTTGTTAAAAGTACAACCCATTTCAACCAACCGTTCAAAACGGAATTCAATAAAATTTCTCACATTTTGATGGGATCCGAAATATTTTTATCCCGAAATTTCTATTCAGATTAAAAACAATTTCAATATAAATTTATATTACGTAAAAATCCAACGAAACATTGCGCTTGCAACAATTAATGAGATTAAAATTTTCAATATCCAAAAATAATTTTTTTACAAAGTAATTACGTGTTTGGTTCATTTTTATAGTTATTGCCCAGTTTTTATAATTACACCCCATTTATTATTTCTTAAAGCCCATTTTCTTGTTAAGCCTAATGAATCCCTCCTAGGAAAGATTTGCAGCCCAGCGGGGCGGAGAATAACAACTTGGCCTTGCCTGGGTATTCCTAAAAAAAGTACAGCTGTGGTAGCCATTTTCAGCTTGAAAAAAATTTAATATCTGGGCTGGATATCTGGCCTGGGCTAGACGGGCCACGGCCCTCCCAGTTAATACCTGCAGCGATGTTTTTGTTGTTTTCCAAAGGAGAAAAATTAATATCTGGGCTAAACATCGCTCAAGAAAAACTCTGCAGTGCTCACACCTCAAAAACACAAATACTACTCGAGCTGCTTGGTCCCAACTGTCGGCCGCTTCTTGCGCAATTCTCTCGTTTATATACTACATAGGTTGACAATGGTGTGGGACCGTGATGTCAGGAAACCAGGAGGAAGCAATAAAATTTATAGTTTTATATACTAATAAGGAGGCACTTGCGTACGTGCGGCTATGGCCCTGGTGGGTCCCCACTGTCATCCTCTCGAAGTAAAGTCATCTCCTCATCCTCATGTCCATTGACCATGTTGACAACGCGAGATGGCGGTGCCACGAGGAGCGCAACAACTCAAAGGACGACGGAGAGGGACTCGCGGGCCCTACGGATGGTCTGATATATCGCTCGTTGCTCATTCGGGAAGCTAGGATCATAGGGCCACATGTCCGCGATGGCATTCTCGTTCTCTTGTTCACCGGTGCTCGTTGAGGAGACGGAGGTTGCAGCACAGGTCCTCCTGCGCTGGTAGCTCTTCCGCCATTAGGGTGTCGAAGTGTGGCCGCACCTGCTCTACGGTGAACACGGCATGAACCGGCTTGGACAGTGGCGCCCCGATCCTGGTCGGAAGCTACGGTCGCACAGTGGTGCCCGTGCGCGCTTTCTGCCCGAAACGGTCAGCGTCGCCCGGTGCAGGCGATTGCTCCGCCTTCAAACGACACAAGTACCGTCCATCCGTCCTTCTGCCGCCCACATTAATGATACGTGGTTGCCAAGGCAGCTACTCTGATGCCACACGTCCGTCCTTCCGCCGCCCACCATTTCTATATAAATTGCTGCGCCGGCCATAGCCGCAGTCATCCGCATCCGTTCCCTTTCTCCTGTCCACACCACTACTGCCCACCATGGCTTCCTCGCGCTCTTCGGGATGGGCGGACGACGGACCACAAGGAGATGGCAGCCATTTCTGCCGACTGGCTGGCCGACAGGCAGCCGGAGGACGACGACGTCCCAATGGAGAACATGGTAGTTGATGATCCGGTGACAACCCCCTCCTCCACGCCTAGTATATTGACACGGTGAGGCAGAAGCGTGAGGAGCAGTTCCGGGAGGCGCAGGCCGACGCCGCCTACAACCACCACCTCCTCCAAAAGCACCTGCAGGCGGAGGAGCAGATCGCCGCGGAGCGGGCGGAGAAGGAGGCGTTGTTCGACTCGTACCGCTCCGCCCACGAGGGCCGCCTCGAATGCTGGCGGTACCGCATGCGGGTGGTGGAGGCTGTGGCCACCTACAAAGAGGGTGATGAAGCGGGCGAGGCGCTGTTTGGCGAGACCGAAGACGAGGCAGAGGACAATGCCGGCTCCGATGAGTCCTCGCTCCGCTGGCGTCGACGAGGCCCTGCTCCATCGAGGCCCCGCGACGCCAACAACGAGGCAGAGGACACCGCCGGCTCCACCGAGGCCCCACCTTGCCGGCAATGAGGGGGAGGATTTCCCCTGCTCCGCCAAGGCGCCGCCCGCCGGCAATGAGATAGAGGACATTGCCAGCTCTGCCGAGGCCTCGCCCCGCTGCCAACGAGGCCGCGCCACACAGAAAACGAGGAAGAGTAGAACACGATAGGTCACCGCCGCTCGGGTCCAAGTACGGCCACCGCTGCTACCCTCCGGTTGGAGGCACCAGCAGCTAAGTAGAAGCAGTGTCCTTCTCCAACATAGCTGTACATCATGAAGCAGTCTCCCATGGTTGAGAAATCTCATGAGATACAGTCATTTGCTAGAGAACTTGAGCACTTCAGTTGTATGCTACCGGACAAGTTTGTTTCCGGAGGTATCATCACTAAGCTTCCTCCTTCGTGGATCTCATTGGCACTCTTGATGTGGAAGAAAAGGTGAGAGCAAAGGACACACGTGCTCGAGGAATTGAGGGAGGATCTAGTGCCAATCTGGTAAAGAAGAAGAACTTCCAGCCCCACAAGTTCAAGAACAAGGGCAAGTTTGATGGTAAAGCAAAGTTTGATGGGAAGAACAAGGCTCTGGAACACACGAACTTCAAGAAGAAGAATGACAAAAATAAAGGTGTTTGTCATGTGGGGACCCTGATCATTGGGCTCCTAGTTGCTCTAATCTCTATGACAAGCTAGGCGGGTTGACCACTGACGGCCGGTTAGCTTCTTGGCGGCGACGTGGAGTCGGAGAGCTATGTTGGAGAAGGACACTGCTTCTACTTAACTGCTGGTGCAGTTGGCTGACTGACACGTGGGCCCAACAGGCATCTAGGCCACAAGTCAGTTATGCAACTGCACCTGCAGTTAAGTCACTAAAGCTTCTGTTTGGCTCAGCCAGACACAGGTGGGTAGCTTCGGTTAACTAATTATACATCCAGCGCACCCATTTTTAGTTGAAGAATGTATGAAATGTAATGAAATCCGGCATGTTTATATGAAATCCGACAGTGTATGAATGAATTTATTTCAGTTAGCTTGAATTCTTGTATCACTGGCATTGGATGAACATGCAAAACAATACGTACTAGCATTATTCCCTGGGTGATCACCTCGTTTGCAGCAGTTTCACATGTACTCCCTCCAGTCCTTTCTAGTCTGCATTCAAGTTTTGTCTGCAGTCAAAGTATCTCTACTTTGACCAATCTTATAGAAACAAATATGCACTTTCACAATGTGCGAAGTAAAAAGGAACAGAAGGAGTACAATGATTTTGAGCAGCTTTTTAGTGTTCCTGTACATTGCAATCAAGCACACAAGCCTGGAAATTCATAGAGAACATTCAAAACAATCAGTGATTATGCATCTCAGCGATTCACATGTCAGAGCCAATATTTACTTCACAACTAAAGAATAAAGAAAAAATGGATCTACTCTGCTGACAGCAAAGGGCGTCCCATTCAAAAATATAAAACGCATGTCTTCTTGCTAAAATCAATGAGCAAAATTTGACAAGGTTGTCCCATTCCAAAATATCAAATGCCTACGATTGTGGAATGGGCAGGGTTTGCCATCAGTTCGGACATTGACATGGAACCTCGTGCTAAATAAACCAACTGTTCTTCTTGTGCAGTTCCACCAAAATCAACCAAATTCGCTCGGCACCTCCTTTCTTGTGGTGGAAATGAATGATTCGATGTATTCATGAACATTTTGTGCAGTTCCCATTGAAGTCAAGCTGAGCACCCCTGTTTGCACAAATGGAAAAAAGTGATTAGTATAAAGCAAACTGTACTATGAATTGACAGTTTAAACAAGCACCTACATGGTCCATGTAGAGCACACTTTTAGAAAAATGGAACTCACCGGAAAGAATCCTAGAACAACATTGTACTCGCGCATCACAACAAGAAAATGGAGATTTGTCAGTCCTTCTGAGCTGAAGTTAGTTTGGTCTTGTGGGGGGTAATGTAACCATCCTTCAACTGCTCCATCTGATGAGAAGATAGACAGGGCTTCTTCATCCTGACATAGTCGGAACTAGTCACTTCACGTACTCCATATTCTTCTTCAGAGGAGGATGATCCTGTTGTGCAATGACAAGAGGACAACTAAATGCTAGCATCCCTATTTGCTCGAAAAAAGGAAAGGAAATATTTAAAATAGCATAGATGAAGCACTTCTCAAGGACCATACCACTTTTTGATGACAGTATCTAAACAGTAGCACAACACCAATAGAGATGACAAAGCTCAATCATATGGATGAAATCAGTGGGCGAGTACCAACGTTCGTCAGGAGGCTTATTGTGTAGAGCATACAGATGAAGCACTTCTCCGGAACCATCTGTTGCTATCTACTATGGTGGCCATGCTTACTATATACTCCTCGATTAGTTTAATGTTTCCAACATCTTCTTGTGCAGTTCCACTAAAATATATGGTATCTTCAAAGAAGATCCGGTTTGCGCAAGTAGAGATAATTACTTATTACATTAAGAGTGGCATCAAATCAGTGGCAAAACAATTGCTTGTTCCAGCCAGAGCAATAAATTAAGATGCAAAACTATATCATTACTTGTGTCATCAGAGTTCGAGTGCTTCATTACAACACCGGGAGTTGATTTTTTTCTTCCACTTGTTCTTCCCCTTCTTCACTTGGTTCAATAACAGACAAGCTTTGCCTTCAATGTAAGATTTGGCATGTCAATTAGGTTGCACAAGTATAGCACTAAACAATGACATTAATTTTCTGATGGAAGTGGCAAAATACAGGCCAACAGTTGTGAAATATCCTTACGGTGCACATACAGATTGGAAGTCTTGTCTCCATTTGTGCAGTTCACTAAAATCAAGCAACATTACTGTACAAGTAGCACAACATATGAAAGCACACTACAGAATCATGTGAAAGAAGGCTAGTACTGACCTCTCATGATGAGGAATTCAAACAACTCACAAGAAGAAGATCTGAACCAAATTTGCCAATACGGATAGGAAGTAAGATCTCCTCTTGTGCAGTTCCACTAAGATCAAGCAATCAATAAACATTGTCGGTGTGATATTTTGGTTGAACTGCACAAAACACTCTTTAAACAAAAGTGTTTTGTGCAGTGCAACAAAAGGTCACAATGGCAACGAGTTGAAGTAGATAACCCTATTTACACAGAGGTGCAAAGGAAACAACTAGTGGTCAATAACGGTGGATGACACAGAAGCCAACAAAAAGAAACATCTACCTTATCTAAATGGGGAAGAAAGCAAGACAGTAGCATTTCTCAAACGGTGGCATTGATTAATATTAACAAAGAGAGTATATTAACAATAACATTCGTTAAACATGTAATTTGCTTTTAGCTGTGGCATTGCATCAATTTTCCAGCGGCATTATTAGAGGGTGTTTGTTTACAGGGACATTTTGGTGGAGGGACTAAAAAAACTCTGTGTCAGTCCCATCTAAACCAAACAGGAGGGACTTTTAGGGACTAAAAATGGGCATTTGGGACTAAAGAAAGAAGACCCCGAGGGAGAGTCTTTTTGCGGCTTTTTCCAATAGTTGCCCCTGCCACGCATCACACCTTGTCTCTATTAGTTCATTACTAGGGGTAACATGGTCTTTTAGCATGTCATTTAATAACCTCTAGTCCATTTTTAGTCCCTGAAACCAAGAAGGTAGGGACTAGGGAGTTTTTAACCAAACAGGGCCTTAGATTAACAATAGCTAAAGAGTTGCACGGGACAGTGGACGCACCAGCACCATGTGCATCTACCGATGTACTGGGGTGATGCATAGTCTGTTGCAACAAAGAACAAACAACCAAGGAGAATATTTGTGTTGGTCCCAGTTTTGTTATCTTTAGACACCTTACCCTATGTGAGCGCAACAAATCTAGTCTTTCTCAAACTCTACAGCCTTGTCCCCCAAAACAAAAGATCAGTTTGTTACAAATGTGCGTAGTGCATTCGTCATTGTTTTCACTTTTCGACCAACGTAGGTGCTGGATACCAGTCTGTACTAGTACTTACCCCCTTCCTTTCCTCTTTGAACCACGTCCTAGATTTATGCTATACAACTTCCCCCACAACTTTCCCCATTCCTTTCCTCTTTGAACCACGTCTTATATTCATGCGATACCACTTTCCCCACTACTTTCCCCCTTCCTTTCCTTTTTGAACCACGTCCTAGATTCATGTATACAACTTTTCCCACCACTTTCCCCCATTCCTTTCCTCCTTGAACCACATCCTAGATTCATGGTATACAACTTTCCCCTCTACTTTCCTGTTTGATCCAACACCTAGATTCGAGTGCAGAAGCGGAAAAAGCCCACATGCAGCTAGAGCAATGCATGTGGAATAACTAAATTATACCTTAAGGTTCTTGGGGTATGGTTCGGTGGGCGACCGGAGGCCGTTCGACACACACTATGTACGGCAGCGAAGAAGACAGGGTCGGAGGCCCTCCCGCGCCGCCGCTGGGTGAAAGTGAACAGCTGCGCCAGTAGTGGATTCCCTCCCTCGCTGACGGCGACAATGTTAAGCCTCCTTCCCTTCTCGGCGGACGGATCCTGCCGGCTCTTTGACCAGCAGTGAGGGGAGAGAGAGAGAGAGGCCAACGAAGTCTTGTTTAGATCTGGAGAGGGTGAGAGAGTGTGAAGAGAGCAACTACAAGCGCTGAGGCTCCAGCATGTATATATATACTAGAGAGAGTGTGAAGAGTGCAAACCCGAGAAAACAAGCGCCGAGGCTGCAGCTGATCGTATAGCTCCGTATCCATCCATTTTGAGCAGTAAAAGAATCCTCCTGGCACGAATTATGCTCAAGTGTAGTTATCGAACCCGAGACCTCAAGTTTGTTGAGCGAACAGGCTAACCAGCTACACAACCCTACCGTTATGTTCAACAAGAGGAAAATAACCTTTTATACATTCCTGCATTCGTTTGACAAGCATGCCGTGTTTTTTTTTTGTGGGAGTCATTGGGATTTAAATCATAACCGTGTAATGTGGCTTTGGTGGTAAGACTATCCACAGTGGTGCAGAAATAATGCAGCCTTAGTCACCTTACCTCTCTCCACATAGTACGTTGGGTCCCACCAGTCAGAGGGTGAAACAAACAAATTAATAATAAAAATTAGAAGCACCAGCGGTGTATCTTACCTCACAAATCTCGCTACTGCTCGGGAACACTGTCCAATTCACCCCCCTGTTCGCTCACGTACTATTTGAAGTGAATCCTTATTATAACATGCACACAATTTTGGGCACTTGTATTCGACCTAAGTTAGTGTGCCACCGTATCTCGTATGCCTCCCTCCATCTAGGTGTAATAAGTCACGTTAGAAGGTGCAGCGGGACCAAGGTGCAAGCAGATTGGAGGAGAAGGAGAAACTTGACCGGTCATTCCTCCAATCAAAGCCCTGATTTCTGTCTCTAAACGCAACAATTAATCCAAACAACTAAGAGATGCCGTTTTAGCAACCATGTAGGGCCACATATTAACTTGCATGCAAGCCAACTTTGATTTCTTGACTGATCAACGCGTAGTTGCGCTCCATGCGTTGTGTTTCCGGGGGAGATAATAAGGCAGAGTAAGGAGCGTTTGGTTACATTGCTCAGGCTGGTCATAGTGGTGAGTAACTTGGACTAGTAACATGCATATGTTACTAGTCTATGTTACTACTACACGAAATTTGCCCTCGGAAGCGAGCCGATCTGGCTCTCCTGAGCTAGCAAGGTTTTTCTAGCCCACCCAAGCTAGCTGGCCCACAAAAGCTAACATATTTTAATAGTTCCAAACGCCTAACCTTGCCCGGCTATGCTATAAGCTGTTCTTGCTAAGGATCCAAACGCTCCATAAGTAACAACACTCGCTAGCAATGAGGCCAGGAGGGGACTGAGATGCGAAGTTAATGGACGACACCTAAACATTTTGGGAATATCTCTTTTCCATAAGATGACTTAACACGTAGACGGAGGGAGTACTACTCCTCAGTCCAGGTTTGATGGAATATTCGTCACCTCTTCGCTTCTTGTACGTACTCCATCTGTTTCTCACTTCCTATGGCTTCGCACTCGCACGATTTTCCTATTCTATGAACTTGTGTGTGTGTGTGTGTGTGTTTAGAAACACGTGTGTGTTAGAGAGAGAGACAGATCGACCTACTCCTACAGAGAGATGGTGTATAGTGTACGATTTTAGCCGCGAGAGTGGGTGCATCCTCTCGTTTCTGAGCGCCCGGTAGGGACAGGCGGACAACTGCCACGCCTGCTCCTGACTAGCCTGGCCCACCCAAAGCCCCTCCAACGCCCGCGCGCGCTTCACGCCCAAAACAGTCAGCGCCGCTCCATAGAATCGGTGCTGCATTCATGCTCGGGCAGAGCGGACACAACCTCTCACTGGCGCCTGCGTTGAAGGGAGAAGCAGATTCAAGAGTGATGGTTGCTTCGTCCGTCCAACTTACTGCTGGATCAATGTGATTTGATGTCTCATTGGTCATTATTACTGAGGTGGTAGGACTGCTAGATGTCCCACGCTTTCGGCGAAAGGAGGTACTACTAGATTACAATTTTCTCCCTTCTTACGGTGGAGGAGTGCAAGAGCAGTGAAAACACGCAGGCTCAGTGATTACATGGCCCACCTCACACTATCACCATATTTTCTGGATACCGTGCGAACCTAACTCTTTACATAGTACTCCCTCCGTTCCTAAATATAAGTCTTTGTATAGATTCCACTAGGTGGACTACATACGGAACAAAATGAATGAATCTACACTTAAAATGCATCTATATACATCCGTATGTGGTTCATGGTGAAATCTCTACAAAGACTTATATTTAGGAATGAAGGAAGTACTAGTATAGTATGTACTGTAATTTATCAGCGAGATAGTACAATGCTATGAAGCTTCCAGCTTCTGTTACATGTATCTTGCATCCAAGGTTGTCCGTTGCAACATTTCATCAAATACAAAGGAGACTAACATGCATGCTATTGTATCTCAATGATTGATAGATCATAGCAAATATGTACTCCCTCTGTTCCACAGTAAGTGTCTCAACTTTATGCAGGGGGTGTTTGTTTCCAGGCAAATTTTAGTGTAGGGACTAGAAAAAGTCCCTCTTAGAGACTTTTTAACCAAACAGGAGGGACTACTAGGGACTAAAACTTGCTTTTTGGGACTTAATGAAGAAGACTCTCAAGGAGAGTCTTTTTTGGGACTTTTCCAACAATGCCCCTCCCTGCACCCATTGCCCTGCCACCCCCATCGTGTTGTTTGGTTGTTATTTTTCTGTATACTGGGGGTAACATGGTCATTCAATAACCTCTAGGGAGGGACTAGGGACTTTTTAGTCCCTAAAAACTAACAGGGACGGACTTTTTAAGGAGTTGGGACTTTTTAGTTGGGACTAGAAAAAGTCCTAGGACTTATGAACCAAACAAGGCCTCAATATGGACTACATAAGGAGCAAAATGAGTGAATCTGCACTCTAAAATACGTCTATATACATGAGTGTTTGGAGTATGTACTAGTTGTTCATATTGAAATCTACTAAAGGACATATATATTCCAAACAATATGATAATCTCTCTAACCAAGGTAGTAGGGACGAGGAGTAAATGGAGGGAGTATTAAAATTTTCTCCTCGTCCTGTGAGCCACCGCGCGCGTGGGCGAGGCAGCGGGCGTAAGGCGTATAATACTACTACTAGTAAGCAAGCTCCACCTCATCCTGCGAGCCACCACGCCCGTGGGCGGGGAAGACAGTGTACTAAGCAAGCTTCTCCTCGTTCTATGAGTTGACGGGACACATCAAAAGTACTCCAGTGTATAGAGCCTTGCCTCTAAGGTAGGCCCCACATGGTTTGCCTCTTTTTTAACATAACGTATCAAGTCGCAATGTGTTTGTTCACCCGTGGTAGACGATCCTCCCTCCATATAGTGGACAACCAGTACACGTGTAAAATTACCACGTGGAATGCCTTTTTGTATAGAAATGAGCTCCACCGTGTACCCGCGCGGGTGTGGTTGGGAAAGATACGGGAGTACGAGCGCCATGCATGCACCTCTTCTCTTCGTGCACGTCCCCCACCTACGTGGGTGAGTGTGAGAGATAAAAACCTAGACAAATGGCTTGTGCGTTCGTGAGTGTTCTTTGTTTGGGGGGGGGGTTGATTTTGTGAATGTATTTGTGGGAATATGTGTCGATGACATCTCAAACAAAATTTTGCATGCAATGTGTGTGAAATGGAGGCCTATCCATATCATATATAGAGGGTCGGGCGATCCACAAGTAGAGAGGGAGGGGTCATAGATATCGATAGAGTCGAAAAGAGGATCAAGTGGGTGGGTGCGAGATCGATGAAGAGAGCCAATGAAATTGTGTGTGTGCAAGTCAAAGATATAGGGCGACTGACCTACCGGAACGTCAGAGGGCACAGGTCCAGTTTGCGTGTGGCAGGGAGACATGACTAGAGCGCTCGATATATCGGTGTGTGTGTGTGTGTGTGTGGGAGGGGGTGGTGTGACGCCCCCGATTTGACCGTACACTAATCATACACGCAAATGTGTACGACCAAGATCAAGGACTCACGGGAAGATATCACAACACAACTCTAGACACAAATTAAAATAATACAAGCCTTATATTACAAGCCAGGGGCGTCGAGGGCTCGAATACATAAGCTCAAAAACAAAAGAGTCAGCGGAAGCAACATTATCTTAGTACAGACATGAGTTAAACAAGTTTGCCTTAAGAAGGCTAGCACAAAAACAACAACGATCGAAAAGGCAAGGCCTCCTGCCTGGGAGCCTCCTAACCACTCCAAGTCGTCAGCGGCCGTCACGTTGTAGTAGGCACTCTTGGGGTAGTGGTAATCATCGGTGGTGTCGTCTGGATCCTGGGATCCGTCATCTGGTCACAACAATCGGGTGTGGGAGAAAAGAGGTAGCAAAGCAACCGTGAGTACTCATCCAAAGTACTCGCAAGACTTACATCAGATCTAAACTAAGTATGCATTTGTATCAAGGAAAATGGGTTGTATCTGTGGACTAAACTGCAGAATGCCAGAAGAGAAGGGGAAAGCCTAGCCTATCGAAGACTAGCATCTTCAAGCATCTTGCAGCATATAGAAGAGTACACATCGACATAATGTAAAGTCGTAGTAGTGTTATCAACCTCGGCCAGAGATCCTTTCTCGACTCCCTACGAGAAAGCAATCCCAGAGCCATACTATCCATTTCTCATCACAATCCATTTCTCATAACCATTTCTCATCTCAAGTATCCAGTTCTAGTAGTATCGATCGGGATACAACTCCAAGTGTCCTTTACCGTAGGACATGCTATCGATAGATGTATTCTTCACTGCAGGGGTGCACCAACTTACCCACCATGCTCGATTAACTGCGGCCGGACACACTTTCCTGGGTCATGCCCGACCTCGGCCAAACAATACGCCGCAACTCGACCTAGGCTTAATAGAGAGGGTAGCACGCAGGACTAAACCTATGCCCCCAGGGGTCTTGGGCCATCGCCCCGGGAACTCCTGCACGTTGCGTGGGTGGCCGGTGAGCAGACCTAGCTACCTCCTTCAACAAGACAGGAGCTTACGCAGTCCAACCCGGCACACGCCGCTCAATCACTAACATCTATTAAGCTTCGCCTGATGCACACGACGCAGAACGCCCATACTATGCCCATGTGATGGTTAGTGCTATCAGGCCAGAGGCCCCTCGGATCAAATATCCAAACCGTAGTGGATTAGGAGCACGCGGTAACGAGCAGAGACTCACGGTCGATGCGACCCTGTCGCCCCGTCTCGAGTACTTGCGGCAAGGGCTAAGAATGCCCGGCCACGCCTCGTAAGTATCTCGCGGGCACCTTCCAGGTCAACCCGACTCCACATCACTCGCTATTAAGCTCGCGCAGGTACCCCTCAGGGCTGACCCGTCTTTAGTAACATGGCTCACTTTAAATTCATAGTAACCATTGTAACTGCGTGTCTAACACCAAGGGGAAAACCCGAGGAATCACCCCCAGTGTATTCCACTCGATGTAACCATCAAGGTGAACGTAAGAGGATCCACCCTCGAGGTTCACACTTGAGGGGTTGCACGACAGAGCCGTATCGGAAGTACTTAAGGAGGAAATCACCCTCGATGACCACGACAGGATAGCCACACTACAGAGGTCTCATCAGGAGTGATGTAAGAGGTTCCACCCTCGGCACTCGATGGTAACTCTACAGAGTCATACAACTAAGGGGGTGATGTGCGGAGTTGGGGCTTGGACGTCGATCACGTTGATCGAGTCATCGAACATAAAGTGAGGCAATTGGGACAAGGTGGGGTCACTGATGGATCTCTAACCAACCTATACTAAGCAGTTTAGGATAAGCAGGTAAGGTATGAAAGCAGGTAACAACAACAGGCTATGCATGAGAGTAGGATCATACATAAAGCAGTAGCAGTTCTAATGCAAGCATGAGAGGGAAAGAAATGGGCGATATCAGAATGCTCAAGGGGGGTTTGCTTGCCTGGAAGCTCTGCTGTAAAGGAAGAAGTGTATTGGACGTAGTCGATCATAGGGACATCAGAAATGGTCTCGGGGTCTACCGGAGAGAAGAGGGGGAAGAAACGGTAATTAGAGAGCAAACAGATACATGACAAGCAATAAGCAGTACTAGGGGTGTTCTAACGCAGTACTACGCGATATAGGTGAAGGGGGAATTTAACCGGGAATGTTTTCCCGGTTCCGGACCTGTGTCAGACAGATGACCAGAGGGGGAATGTTCCATGTTCAGCATGCTAGGGTCATGTGATAGGTGAGATGACCGCATATTCAGATTCGTTGGATTTTTCTGAGCAACTTTCATGTAGAAAACATTTTCATCCGAGTTACGGTTTATTTTCTATGAATTTCTAAAGTTTAAACAATGTTCTAAAATTACTTTTAATTAGAAAATAAAGACTAAATTGCTATGTGTACACAGAAGTGTACCCAATTATTTGCACCAGGGGCTGCAGGTGGGGTCTGGTTGACTGCCAAGTCAGCAGTCAATTGAGACCATTGACTAGACAAAGGGCCCTGGGGACCCGCGTGTCATTGACTGGGTTATCCCAGTCAGTAGTTTGACTGGTCAAAAGGGACCAACGGGACCCATGTGTCATAGGAACATGTTGTAAACATAGTTTTATTAGCTTATTTAACAAGATGGGGTCCACCAGTCAGTGTCTATTGGCTAAAATATCTAGGCAATTAGATTAATTAAACTAACTAATTAACAGGGGGGGTCCAATGGTTAGTGGGGGGTAGTAATAAAGGGGGATTAGCTTAGGGGGTTAGTCCCACTAACCAAAACAGGGGAGGGCCGACTGGGCTAGCGCGCACAGTCGCTCCAGAGGAGCACCGACGACGGCCAGCCTGTAGCTCGCCGAGGGGGAGCAGGGCGCGGCCCTGGTTGTGGCGGCCCTGGTGACATGGTGTGGCGAGGGAGGCAGCAGCGCGGCGTGTGGCGCTGCTGGACACTGGCCGTAGCAGCAGCAGCAGCGGTGACAGCGGGTGCGGTGGGCGACGGGCGCGTGGGCGGAGCGGCAGGGCGCTGTGAGCGCACCGGGAAGGGCTGCGGTGCCCAGGCGCGCGCGTAGGGCGTAGTTGGAGCGGCAGGGCGCGGCCCATGCCGGGCCACGACGGGGTGAGGCTCGAGGTGTGGTGGCCACATCGAGGCAGAGGGGGAGAGAGGAGGACGGATGGCGGCTCACCCCTGTTGCAGGGGAACACCGGCGAGGCTCGATGGAGCCGTGCGAGGAGGAGACGAGGATGCGAGCGACGATGTTGGGTCGGTGACGAGGCGAGGCCGCGGCTTTAGGCGGGCATCGCACGAGGAAGTGGAGGGGCGTGGAGGACGACGGTAAGGCAGCGCCGGGTGACGGTGGCGAGGCGGCGCCGGGGAAAGGGCGGCGGTGCTGCAGTCACCACTACCGGGGGCGCCGGGGAAAGACCGGGTCGTGGGGTGGGGGAGAGGAGCGAGGGGATCAGGAGGAGTGGGGGCTTCTGCTAGATATTTCGGGCGCGTGTGGGGGGATAAGGGAGGACGGAGTTGTGACACCCCCGATTTGACCGTACAATAATCATACACGCAAACGTGTATGATCAAGATCAGGGACTCATGGGAAGATATCACGACATAGCTCTACAAATAAAATAAGTCATACAAGCCTCATATTACAAGCCAGGGGCCTCGAGGGCTCGAATACAAGAGCTCGATCATAGACGAGTCAGCGGAAGCAACAATATCTGAGTACAGACATATGTTAAACAAGTTTGCCTTAAGAAGGCTAGCACAAACTGGGATACAGATCGAAAGAGGCGCAGGCCTCCTGCCTGGGATCCTTCTAAACTACTCCTGGTCATCGTCAGCGGGCTGCACGTAGTAGTAGGCACCTCCAGTGTAGTAGTAGCCGTCGTCAATGGTGGCGTCTGGATCCTGGGCTCCAACATCTGGTTGCGACAACCAGGTAGAAGGGACGGGGGGAAAAGAAGGAGAAAGCAACCGTGAGTACTCATCCAAAGTACTCGCAAGCAAGGAGCTACACTACATATGTATGCATTGGTATCAAATGGAATAAGGGTATCATATGTGGACTGAATTGCAGAATGCCGGAATAAGAGGGGGATAGCTAGTCCTATCGAAGACTACGCTTGTGGCCACCTCCATCTTGCAGCATGTAGAAGAGAGTAGATGGTAAGTTCACCAAGTAGCATCACATAGCATAATCCTAACCGATGATCCTCCCCTCGTTGCCCTGTGAGAGATCGATCACCGGTTGTATCTGGCACTTGGAAGGGTGTGTTTTATTAAGTATCCGATTCTAGTTGTCAGAAGGTCAAGGTACAACTCCAAGTTGTCCTATTACCGAAGATCACAGCTATTCGAATAGATTAACTTCTCTGCAGGGGTGCACCACATAACCCAACACGCTCGATCCCATTTGGTCGGACACACTTTCCTGGGTCATGCCCGGCCTTGGAAGAACAACACGTCGCCGCCCTACCTAGGCACAACAGAGAGGTCAGCACACCGGTCTAAATCCTATGGCGCAGGCGTCTGGGCCCATCGCCCATTGCACACCTACACGTTGAGAGGGCGGCCGGTGAGAAGACCAAGCCTCCCTTATACAAGAGTAGGCGTTCCAGTCCAACCCGGCGCACGCCGCTCAGTCGCTGACGTCACGAAGGCTTCGGCTGATACCACGACGTCGAGTGCCCATAACTGTCCCGCGTAGATGGTTAGTGCGTATAGGCTAGTAGCCAGACTTAGATCAAATACCAAGATCTCGTTAAGCGTGTTAAGTATTCGCGAACGCCGACTAGGGCCAGGCCCACCTCTCTCCTAGGTGGCCTCAACCTGCCCTGTCGCTCCGCCACAAAGCAACAGTCGGGGGCCGTCGGGAACCCAGGCCCACCTCTACCGGGATGGAGCCACCTGCCCCTTCAGCCCCCATCTCCGAACATTATCATAAGTAATGTAATAGTATAAAGTATATAGCATATGCCCGTGATCACCTCCCGAAGTGATCACGGCCCAGCAGTATAGCATGGCAGACGGACAAGAGTGTAGGGCCACTGATGATAATCTAGCATCCTATACTAAGCATTTAGAATTGCAGGTAAGGTATCAACAGTTGTAGCAAAAATGACAGGCTATGCATGAGAATACGATTAACGGAAAGCAGTAACATGCTACACTACTCTAATGCAAGCAGTATAGAGGAGAGTAGGCGATATCTGGTGATCAAGGGGGGGAGGCTTGCCTGGTTGCTCTGGCAAGAGAGAGGGATCGTCAACAGTGCAGTCGATCGGGGCACCAGCAGCGGCGCCGGTTTCGTAGTCTACCGGAGAGAAGAGCGGAAGAAACAATGAATACAATGCAAACAGATGCATGACTATGCATAACATGTCAAGTAGCGGTACTAGGGGTGCCCTAACGCGGTTCGGGGTGGTACCGGTGAAGGGAGGAAACATCCGGGAAGATATCCCCGGTGTTTCGCGTTTTCAGACAGATGAATTGGAGGGTGAAAGTTGCGTGTTTGCTATGTTAGGGATGCGTGATGGACGAACGGGCTGCGTATCCGGATTCGTCTCGTCGTTCTGAGCAACTTTCATGTACAAAGTTTTTCCATCCGAGTTACGGTTTATCTTATATTGATTTTAAAAGATTAAAATCATTTTTAGGATTTGTTTAACTTATTTAATCCAACATTATCCAGAACAGTAAGGGATGACGTTAGCATGACGTATGTGTGATGTCAGCAGTCAACAGTGCAGTTGACTGGAGTCAAAACTAACGTGCGGGTCCCACGGGTCATAGACTCAGGTTATCTAAGCCGGGTTAATTAGACTAACTAAGTGATTAGGCTAATTTATTTTAATTAGATTAGTTAAACATGATTAATTAACTTAATTAATGCATTAAATAATTAAATAATTATTAATTTATTTATTCTAACATTTTATTTATTCTTTTTTTTCCTTTTCATTCTTGGGCGGGGCCCATAGGTCATAGTCCCAGAAGCCTTAACGGGCGCTGGGTAGCCGGGTGCAGGCGCTGGGCGCTAGCCCGTTTGGGCGTACGCCCAGGCTACCCGGGGGGCACCGGCCATGGCGGGGCGCCGGAGTAGCACGGCGAGGGGGCGGGCACGCGCAGCGCAAGGCGTGCGCGGCCAAGGCAGCAGGCGGAGGGAGCCGAGGGGCCGCCGACGATGAGCGGCGCAGACGCGGGTGTCCGTGGGCGCTGTTCGGCGTGCGACGAGTGAGGCGCGGACGCGGGAGACAGTTAGTGGAGCTGCGACGCCCATGAGCAGCAGCGAGCCAGGGCACACGCGCGCGCGTGAGCGAGGCCCGGCGTGGCAGAGTGCGCGCGCGAGCGCGGTGACCACGGAGGGGGGGGGGGTAAAGACGGAGCACGGGGAGGTGCTCACGTTCGTCATGAGAAGGGGGCGGCGAGGCTTGATGGAGCCGTTGGGGAAGAGGACGGGGAGGACATCCGACGGCGAAGCGGCATCGGCGAGGTAGAGGCGGTGGGGTGGCACCGGCGAGGTGACGCCACGGAGGAGGACGTAGGCGCGGCGGGGCGGGCAACGGGCGACGATGCATCAGGGTCGGGCGACGGCGGGGCCTTCGGGCGGGCGACGTGCGAGGGAGAAGGAGGGGCAAGGAGGAAGTCTGGTGACGGGGCGAGGCGGCATCGGGGACGGGCGCCGATGTCGGGGCGCGAGGCGCAGTCGTCGGGGGCGGATCCCCGATCCAGATCGAGGGGGAGTGGGAGGAGTGAGGGGGGATCGTGGGGAAGTAGGTGGCTCGCTAGGGTTCGGTGGGGAGTGGGGGGTTATGGGAGTGAGGGGGCCGGATGGGCCAGTGGGCTGGCTGGCTGGGCCGGTTGGCCCAGTTGGCCGGGGGGGTTTCCTCGATTTATTTTGTTTGTTTGTTTTTCTTTTCTTATTTTTCTTTTATTCCGTTTTATCTCTGTTTCCTATTGTTTTAGTTTTTGTAAAATATATACTAGGCATCTAATCTAGTATTTCAATTTAGTACACTGTCACAAAAAGTCTATTCTCCAAATAATTTAGTTTGATATTTTATTAATTAGTAAAGGCATTGAAATAATTAGGTTTGCTACTATTTAAATCATTTTAGTGCAGTTAAGCATTTCATAAAAGTTTGGTTTCACCACGAATATCACCTATGCATTTTCTGGCATGACACAAACATTTTAGTTTCATTGTTTGAAAACTTTTGTTGTTTGCCTGGTTTTTAATTTGGATTCAAATCGGTTTCAATCTAACGCGAGATCAGCAACGGTAATTGAGGTGACGTGGCGTCATTTGCAGAGGTTCATTGTAGCTTAAGTATCCGGACGTCACAATTCTCCTCAACTACAAGAAATCTCGTCCCGAGATTTAAGAGGGGTCTAAGGGGGAAATGTTTGGTTACGAGATTCTAACGAATCTTCCCGGTCTTGGTTGCTCCTCTCAAAGTGGTCGATCCATTATATTGATTTCTTCATTTTTCTGCTTCAGGTCATCAAGATGAATTCGACATCCTTTCTTTGGGGGTTCCATCGTACTTACGAAAGAATAACGGGGTTATTCCGGGAGAACCAACCTCTACAAGGTTGACTATCTGGTCGATAACATCGGGGAAGGTGGAAGAAAGTAACTCTCGAATTGAAACTTAAGAAAATATCGAGAGAAAAGTAATGAGGTTTCATGGGAAGTTTCGAGCGAGTAGGCAACCGTTCGATGCCTGAAACAGGGCATGAAAGGGGCCCAAAGCGATCGTGAATAAGTATTGCGTCCGGTAACATATTTGATGATCCCTCGGAAGGTGGCTCGTGAATTACAAATGAGGCCACACGCGAGGAACAACCTTGGGAACAGGGGGTGCAGGAGCGTCAGGTTTCGATCGTGTGGAACTGTGGGTTATGGGACCACCATGTGGTTCAAAAGTAGGAAGGACACTGACATATTGCACGGTCATGGTAGCAAAGCATGGCAGCGGATAGCCTGTCAGATATGTTGGCAACAACATTGGTACCAAGGGCGAGGGATGAAGAGAACCATTTTCCTGCTCGTTGAATGAGGCGGACCAATAGGCAAAGTTCTCGTCCATCGGGGGTTACCAGGATGTAGTTAGCAATAGTAACAGGGTCACACTAACAGAGTTGTAAACCGAGGTGTTTACCTAAGCAGGGGAATATTACTGCTTAGACCATATAGATCACAAGAAACGTTAACCCAACAAATGGAAAGAAAAATATGATTATCAGATTAAACAGAACAATGGAAAGGAAAATGTGTTTAAACACATATTTCAAAGGTATATCCTTCGGAAGGATGAGCAGAGCATGATATCCATGACAGGATATAATGTAGTAGACTCTTTAGGTAGGGGAGAGAATTTTCATGACATTACCCATAAAGCAGTGTTTGGATAATCGAGCAGGAAACATTTACCATTGGGCTTCAAATGTTTTTGTTGAAAATTGGAGTACCATAGACATGCTTCGAGATAGCATTGACATGGTCATCAAGCAAAGATTACACTTCGGATACATGAAGGATCCATCAGGAACAACTTGTAGAATAAGCCTTACAATTTCCCCATGGAAGAATGGACAATCTTGCTAAAAGGAAGAACTATAACAATAGGCCCTCTGTAACACCCCCAGTGTCATGCTACAGTAATCCCCTGTTGATGGTCCCATGTCATCACACTACTGTTGCTAATCTTCACTTGATCCAAATCACAATTCAAATTCAAATCCAATCTGAAGTCAAAAATCCATATTTGTGTGACATGAAAACTAAAATGTTCATGATGTGGCAAATACTCATTTGTTAATATTGGTGGTGAACCAACTTTTTGCAAGGTGTTTAAATGGCCTAAACCAATTAAAGCAGTGGCCAAAACAATAGATTAAATGGCTTTTTTAATTTATAAAAATTTCAAACTATTTCAAAAGCCTCACAACCTTGGTATGGCAGTGCTAACTATTGCAATGTAATTATGTGGCCAAGTCCCACATTTTACACAATCCTTTTGACACCCCAAATATTACCATGCTTTTTATGTAAAAAGAAAAGAGCAAAAGTAAAAAAAGAAAAAGAAAAACACCCCCCTGGGCCTTAGTCATCTGGGCGGCCCAACCCAGCGGCCCACCTCCCCTAGTAGCCTCCCTCCTCTCTGTTCACCCGATCCAGCGACCGTGCTCGCCGGTCACCACCGAACCCTGTCGCCGTCCCCGCCGGGGAAGGGATAAGGGCGACGTCCCCTCAACCCCGCGGGATCCCCACACCCACTCACTCTCCCTCGACGCCCCCCTCTCCTCTCTCTCCCTCTGGCCTCGCCTCCTTCTCCAGATTCGCCTTGGCCCGACGCACTGTCGCCGTAGCGTTGCTGCGCCACCGCGGCCACCATGCCCTCCTCCCCGCCCCGATGTGCCCGCGAGCGCCATGACCGTCTTCTGCTTCGTCTGCATCGACGACCTCAAGGCGGGAGCCACCCAAGCGCCGGATCCCCTTCGTCTTCCTCCTCTACGGCCACCACGCGACCTCGTCGTCGATTCCGGATGCTCCGCGCCTCCCTGAGCACACTGCCACTTCCCTACGGCTCCCGATGAGCCACCACGTCTCTTCCCTCGCTCCCCCGCACAGATCCATCACCGTAGCCGCTGTTGCCATCGCCGCCCGAAGCCCACTCCGCAACGGAGCTCGTCACCGTCGTCCTCGTCGACGTCGTGCTCACCCGACCTCGCCATCATGCTCTGGGACTCGCCAGGACCCCGTCGAGCCTCCCAAGTAGTCCTGTCGTGCCCTCTAGCCGTAGTTCGTGTGAGGGCCGAACTCCGGCGTCCGCTCCGCCGCTCGCCGCCGTAGCTTCCCGCTGTTTACGACCGCACTGCTCCCATAGATGGTTGTGGCTTCGAACGCTCGTTCGAATGAGCCTAAGCACGCCCCGAACGGAGCGCCGTAGCGTTTTTCCGGCCAAGTCCGGTGAGCTTCGCCGCATTTTTGTTCGCCGGAGTTGTCTCCGGCGACGCGTCCGATGTGGCGCCAGCGTGGCCGTAGGCCCCACGCGCAGGGCCGCTGACCGCTGGGCCCCACGGGCCCAGTTGACCAAGTCAACTGCCCACGTGGCAGCTCTGGCTCGCTGACATGTGGGTCCCGCGAGTAAAATGTTTTCTTAAAATAAAAAAAACGATTAATTAAAATGTTAGTTAAATTAGTTAGTTAATTAGTACTAACTAGTCACTTTCTGCTGGGGCCCACGCCCCCTAACTAACCCTGTTAGTTTAGTTAAGCCTCTGTTAGACAGAGAGGCTGACAGGTGGGTCCCACCTGTCAGTTTGACTGGTCAGCAGAGCAGACGCAGTGCTGACGTCACCGTTGACGCAATAAACCTTTTCTGCTTTTAAAATAATTCAGAAATTGGTTTAAACTTCGAAAATCCGTAACATTTAAACCGTAGCTCGGATGAAAATGTTTTCTATATGAAAGTTGCTCAGAAAAATCCAACGAATCCGAATACGCTGCCCGTTCATCTGTCACATGCCCCTAGCATGCTGAACATGGAACTTCCCCCCTCTTTTCCTTTATCCAGAATCCACCTAACGCCGGGAATCCTTCCTCGGATGTTTATCCCCTCCGTCTGCAACGTGTAGTACTACGTTAGGGCAACCCTAGCTCTGCCCGTCGCCATGTTATGCCTTGTGATGCATTGATTGCTCTGTATTTATTTTTTCTTCCCCCTCTTCTCTCCGGTAGACCCCGAGACTGATGATGCCGCTGTGATCGACTACATCACCGACGACCCCTCCTTCTTGTCTGAGCAGCCAGGAAAACAAACCCCCCTTGAGCATTCCGATATCGCCCATTTCTTTCCTCTCATGCTTGCATTAGAACTGCTACTGATTTCTGTATGATCCTACTCTGATGCATAGCATGTTGTTGTTACCTGCTTTCATACCTTACCTTCTTAGTATAGGTTGGTTAGTGATCCATCAGTGACCCCCACCTTGTCCCAGTTGCCTCACTTTATGTTTGATGACTCGATCAACGTGATCAAGGTCCAGGCCCCGACACCGCACATCACCCCCTAGTTGTACGACACTACAGAGTTACTATCGAGTGCCGATGGTGAACCTCATACATCACTCTTGATGATATCTCTGTAGTGTAGCTATACGGTCGAGGTCATCGAGGGTGATTTCCTCCTTAACCACTTCCGTTACCGCTCTGTCGTGCAACCCCTCAAGTGTGAACCTCGAGCGTGGATCCTCTTACATTCACCTTGATGATAACATCGAGTGGGATTCACCGGGGGTGATTCCTCGGGTTTTCCCCTTGGTGTTAGATACACAGTTACTATGGTTACTATGACTTTACACTGAGCCATGTCACTAAAGATGGGTCGACCCTGAGGGGTACCCGCGCGAGCTTAATTGCGAGTGATGTGGAGTCGGGTTGACCTGGAAGGTGCCCGTGAGATACCTACGAGGCGTGGCCGGGCATTGTTAGCCCTTGTCGCAAGTACTCGACATGGGGCGACGGGGTCACATCGATCGTGAGTCTCTGCTTGTTACCGCGCGTTCCTTATCCACTACGATTTGGATATTTGATCTGAGGGGCCTCTAGCCTGATAGCACTAACCATCACGTGGGCATAGTATGGTCGTTCTGTGTGGTATACATCAGTCGAAGCTTAATATACATCAGCAACTGAGTGGCGCGCGCCGGGTTGGACTGGAAAGCACCTACCTTGTTGAAGGAGGTAGCTAGGTCTGCTCACCGGCCGCATACGCAACGTACAGGAGTTCCCGGGGAGATGGCCCATGACCCCTGGGGGCATAGGTTTAGTCCGACATGCTGGCCTCTCTATTAAGCCTAGGTCGGGTTGCGGCGTATTGTTGCCGAGGCCGGGCATGACCCAGGAAAGTGTGTCCGGCCGGAGTTAATCAAGCGTGGTGGGTAAGTTGGTGCACCCCTGCAGGGAACAAAACATCTATCGATAGCCTGTCCTACGGTAACAGACACTTGGAGTTGTATCCCGATCGATACAACTAGAACTCGATACTTGTGATGAGAACTGGATGGTGATGAGAATGGGATTGTGATGACACTTGGATAGTATGGCTCTGGGATTGCTTTCTCACAATGAGTCCAGAAAGGATCTCTGGCCGAGGTTGATAACACTTCTACTACTTTACTTTATACTACTCTACTCCTTCCTGTTGCTGCAAGATGGTGGTTTCCAGAAGATGCTAGTCTTCGATAGGCTAGGCTTTGCCCTTCCCTTCTGGCATTCTGTAGTTTAGTCCATAGATACAAGCCATTCCTTTGATACAGATGCATACTTAGTTTAGATCTGATGTAAGTCTTGCGAGTACTTTGGATGAGTACTCACGGTTGCTTTGCCACTTCTTTTCCCCCATACCCGATTGTTGCGACCAGATGACAGAGCCCAGGAGTCAAACGACGCCACTGATGACTACTACTACCCGGAGGATGCCTACTACTGCGTGACGGCCGCTGACGACTTGGAGTAGTTAGGAGGCTCCCAGGCCGGAGGCCTTGCCTTTTCGATCATTGTTGTGTTTGTGCTAGCCTTCTTAAGGCAATCTTGTTTAACTCATGTCTGTACTCAGATATTGTTGCTTCCGCTGACTCTTGTGTTTTCGAGCTTATGTATTCGAGCCCTCGAGGCCCCTGGCTTGTAATATAAAGATTGTATTATTTTAATTTGTGTCTAGAGTTGTGTTGTGATATCTTTCCGTGAGTCCTTGATCTTGATCGTACACATTTGTGTGTATGATTAGTGTACGATTGAATCGAGGGCGTCACAAGTTGGTATCAGAGCCGACTGCCTGTAGGATCCCCCTTTCCAACTCCTTGGCCGAAGTTGAGTCTAGTCAGTAAAAAACTTTTACTAACATTGGCTGTGTGTCTTACGGGCCCATGTTGCCATATGGGTGGTATTAGGATCTTTTACTCCTCGTCTATACTCTGGGACCCTAATCTCTCTTCTATTCGGGTTAAATGGTTTTATGAACTCGAACATTAGGATCTCGTGATCACATCCACCCGGAGAGCCCCTTATTTCAGATGATCGCCTGCTGCATCAGAAGATTCCGAAGATACTCGACGATTTTCTCTCGAGACTTTGTGCCTGTTGCCTTTGCAATTCTCTACCACTGAAATATCCTTATGGATAACTACACACACTTACCAATCTTACATTCTATCCCATTGATCTTGTTATTACAAGATGCCCTGAACTGCTCTCCTTTTTCTGAGAATCCCTGAGCTTAGTGCCTTGCAGTTCCTTGTCATCTAAATACCCCTACAGATAACCTTGTGCACCTATCGAGTATCCGCTCATCCTCAGTTGACTCGTGTACTTCACAAAAGTATTCGTAGTACCATTCGTTCTTGTGAAAATCCTCAATAGCCTATTGTTCTTGAATTCTTTACTTGCTTGCATTATGGTTAATACCATAAGTCTAGTAATCTTATTGTCAGCCTTTGTCATTATCATTTTGAGTCCGTTGATACAATATGTTGCGAATGCTCGCAATCCTCAATCAGATCCTAGAATTCATCCTTCCGGCACAGACGTCATTTTAACATGTGCTGAATCTCGATCACTCAAATCGTCATCGATTGTACCTGGGGGATTCTTGGATTAGGGGGTGTCTGGATGGATGGAATATACCTTCAGCCGGACTCCTGGACTATGAAGATACAAGATTGAAGACTTCGTCCTGTGTCTGGAAGGGACTTTCCTTGGCGTGGAAGGCAAGCTTGGCGATACGGATATATATATCTCCTACCATTGTAACCGACTTTGTGTAACCCTAACCCTCTCCGGTGTCTATATAAACCGGAGGGTTTTAGTCCGTAGGACAACACACAGAACAATCATACCGTAGGCTAGCTTCTAGGGTTTAGCCTCTCCGATCTCGTGGTAGATCTACTCTTGTACTACCCATATCATCAATATTAATCAAGCAGGACGTAGGGTTTTACCTCCATCAAGAGGGCCCGAACCTGGGTAAAACTTCATGTCGCTTGCCTACTGTTACCATCCCGCCTAGACGCACAGTTCGGGACCCCCTACCCGAGATCCGCCGGTTTTGACACCGACATTGGTGCTTTCATTGAGAGTTCCTCTGTGTCATCGCCGTCAGGCTTGATGGCTCCTACTATCATCGATAGTGATGCGGTCCAGGGTGAAACTTATCTCCCCGGACAGATCTCTGTCTTCGGCGGCTTTACACTGTGGGCCAATTCACTTGGCCATCTGGAGCAGATCGAAAGCTATGCCCCTGGCCGTTAGGTCAGATTTGGAACATTAAACTACACGGTTGACATCCGCGGGGACTTGATCTTCGACGGATTTGAGCCACTGCTGAGCGCGCCTCACTATCACGACGAGCATGATCTAGCTCTGCCGCCGAATAGTGCCCTGGAGGCCGCACCCGCATCGGCTTCGACCCTTAATTCGGAGCCAACTGCACCGATCGAGGATGGGTGGTTGGACGCCGCCTCGGGGGCTGCGATCCCAACGGCGATCGAGCCAAACACCAGCCCCAGACTCCGCGAGACTCGTGACTCCAAGGAGCCGGACTCCTCCCCGGACTCCGAACCCTCCGCGCCCCTGCCGATCGAATCCGATTGGGCGCCGATCATGGAGTTTACCGCCGCGGACGTCTTTCAGCACTCGCCTTTCGGCGATATTCTGAAGACACTAAAGTCTGTCTCTTTATCAAGAAAGCCCTGGCCGGACTACGGTCAGCAAGGTTGGGATAGGGACGATGAAGAAATTCAAAGCCCACCCACCACCCACTTTGTAGCCACTGTCGACGATTTAACTGACATGCTCAACTTCGACTCTGAAAACATCGACGGTATGGACGATGATGCGGGAGGCGAAGAAGAACCACCGCCCACCTCACCATATGATGTATACATGGTGGACGCACCAAAAGATGATGACGAGGAGCGGAAGGACGCACCGAAGGCTTGTTCCCTCGAGAAGCAGTCAAAGCGGCGACGCAAGCGCCACCCCAAATCCCGCCTCGACAGAAATAACGATCACACAGACCCAACGCTGGAGCAGGGCGAACCGCTGCCGGACAACGGCAATCCGAATAATCAAACTGAACAAACAAATTCTATCAAGGATAATAGTCCGGACGACATAACGCCGGACAGGCACCCGGAGCAGCAGAATGCCCGTAAAAGGCTTGTTGCCACTGCGAGAAGTCTTAAAAAATAGAAGCAAAGGCTCGGCTGCGCAAAACACACTCCAAATCAGATGGAGTAAAATACTCAACACAACAGCGAGGTACGGCGACAATCGCCCCTCCAAGAGCTACCCAAAGTGGAAGCTGCTACCTGAATTCGATGAGGAGGCCTCAGACCCCCCACAACCAAATATCAAAGCAGCCACCTGGCCGGATAGACGACCCCTCTACCAACACAGAGCGGCATACAACGCCACTCACAATACAACACGCGACCCATGCGAGGGCTCGCACCCAAAGGATGGCGCAAGAAGATCCATCTATGGACCACGCAAGCGCGTCCCAGCATACAATGCAACACAACAAACATCCGAACAACGCGGTACACCCAGCTACAGGGGTGCCGCACACCCCCTATGTTTCACCGATGAGGTGCTGGACCATGAATTTCCAGAGGGATTCAAACCCGTAAACATAGAGGCATACGACGGAACAACATACCCTGGCGTCTGGATTGAGGACTACATCCTTCATATCCATATGGCTCGAGGAGATGATCTCCACGCCATCAAGTACTTACCCTCAAGCTCAAAGGGCCAGCCCGTCACTGGCTTAAAGGCCTCCCCGAAAGCTCCATTGGAAGTTGGGAAGAGCTCGAAGATGCCTTTCGGGAAAAATTTCAAGGGACTTATGTCCGACCTCCGGATGCGGATGATTTGAGTCATATAACTCAACAGCCCAGAGAGTCAGCCCGAAAGCTTTGGAACAGGTTTCTTACTAAAAAGATCCAGATTGTCGACTGTCCGAACGCCGAAGCCTTGCTAGCTTTTAATCATAGCGTCCGTGACGAATGGCTCGCCAGACACCTCGGCCAAAATAAGCCGAGAACGATGGCCGCATTAACAAACCTCATGACCCGCTTTTGCGCGGGTGAGGACAGCTGGCTAGCCAGATGCAGCACCAGTGACCCCGGTACATCTGAAGTTAGAGATGGAAACGAGAAATCACGGTGCAACAATAACAAATGCTGGAATAAAGAAGACATCACGAAGGCATGGCAGTAAATGCCGGATTCAAAAACTCTCGGCCAGGTCAGCAAAAGCCGCCCTCTAAAGGCACCAGGGATGAACTGTCCAGCCTCAACAAAATTCTGGACCAAATATGTCAGATCCATAGTACCCCTGGTAAACTGGCTAATCATACCCACAGAGAATGTTGGGTCTTCAAGCAGTCCGGCAAGCTCAACGCCGTACACAAGGGGGAGGATGCACCAAGTGAAGACGAGGACGAGCCTCCCAAGCAAGACACTGGGGAACAAAAGAAATTTCCACCAGAAGTCAAAACAGTAAACGTGTTACACGTGATCAAGGGAAAAAACAACGCGGCACTCCCAGGAAAATATACCCAAGTGCCTGTCACCGTGAAGTCCTGCCACTGGTCGTCTCAACTGATCACTTTCGACCATCGCGATTACTCAGCAAGTATCCGACACGCAGGATGGGCCGCCCAGGTACTAGACCCAATAATTGACGGACATCACTTCACATGAGTCTTGATGGACGGTGGCAGCAGTCTAAACCTAATATATCAGGATACAATCCGCGGGATGGGGCTAGACCCAACAGAAATTCGCCATAGCAATACTACCTTTAAAGGAGTAACGCCAGGCCCAGGGGCTCGTTGTACGGGCTCCCTCCTACTACAATTATATTCGGCTCCCCCGATAACTTCCGCCGCGAGCATTTAACCTTCCACATCGCTCCGTTCCAAAGTGGCTATCAAGCACCGCTCGGACGCGAAGCTTTCGCTCGCTTTAATGCAATACCACACTACGCCTCCCTCACACTCAAGATGCCCGGTCCACGTGGCATCATTTCAGTGGAAGGAAATATCAAGCGATCTTTGCGCGCCGAAGAGAGTGCGGCTTCCTTGGCAGCCGCACACTAAAGGCGCCCGGACCAGCAAAAGCATCCAATAGGTCATCAAGACCTCAGACACAATTAATCAAGTCCGATGCCACTATGTATACCGAATAAGTGGTCACACCCCTATTTTTCAATACAAGGGGCTCAACGCGCAGAAAAGTGGCAATTTTTTCTCATCTTGAATTATACATGGTTTCTTTAAAAACTATCTTTTTGCACGACAACTTTTTCACCTAAATTCCTCTCTTTAAAGACGATCATCGTGCTACACCCGTCCAGGATACAGCACAACGGAGACACAGGCGCAGACATGCAGCAGGGACCCGCTCCAAGGATTCTTTTTAGATTAATACCCTGCGTAAACCTTTTTTACTGTCTCTTGATGATACATATCCACCGTTGAGAAGGATGCTGGCGTCTTGGCATGTGGCCACGCCAGAACAATGCACGTACCTGGACACAAGGGGCTTCTTACAAAGGCCATTATTTAGGCCCGGTTTATACCACAATGACCGAATACCTTAGGGAGTGTTCGGCGTCGCGAGTTTGGCCTTATATGCATCAGCTCCAAATCATTGTCTTTGGTCAAATGTTGGGTTTGCCCGGCTCCTGTGTTTTGGTGCCTTACGTTCCGCTTTACCGGCTAAGGTAGCACCAGGAGAACTACTGCGATTGTGCCCTGGTTCATCCGGACGAGCACCTCAGTAGAGGAAGCCAAAAACTGACTGTCATGATATAGCGTGAGACTAGTCAACCAAACGATGACCTGTTGGAATGTTAGAATTCCTCCGCCTTAACGAAGGGCTATTTTCCGGCCAGGCATGTACCCACCCCTGGATCGGGAGAGTGCGGAGCCACCAGGGCCTATCTAGTAGCCCCACTGTCAAACTCCTATGGCTAAGTGAAAGTGCTAAAGCATTATAGTCCGGTTGCCTCGCTCGCTCCGCTATCACCTCCTTAATGAGACCAAGACGTTGGGTTAAGTGTGAACGCGTGTTTTTTGCGAGCACCACCGCATTATATGCGTGGGGGTTGAAGCCGACGGCTGCAATCTTTCAGGTTATACACATGTATACATAAACAGCCGCCCAGGAGGCATCATATTACTTTCAGGCAAAAGTATAAAAATAGCCTCATAAAAATTTATAAAAGCATTTCTCTTACAATGAGATTACATATCACTCAAACATAATATTTTTTTAGCACTGGGTCTCTATCAAACGAGCACCTCAAGAACTTCTTCAAAGTAGTGCTCAGCAGCCATTCGACCTATGGCCGAATCCCGCGCTGCAACAGTGGTAGCATCCATCTCCGCCCAGTATGCTTTAACACGGGCAAAGGCCATCCGTGAGCCCTCTATGCACGCCGACCTCTTAATCGCATTAATGCGCGGCACAACGTCAAGGAGCTGCTGCACCAAGCTGAAATAGCTGTTCAGTTTTGGCCTTTCCAGCCATAGCTGATCCACAACAGACCTCATGGCGAGTCCGGACAACCTATTCAGTTCGTCCCATTCGGCTAATTGGTCAGTCAATGAAAGCGGACGCTCGGGAGAATGGAATTGTGTCCAAAACAGCTGGTCCACTTCACGGTCCGTCTGACCCAGGAAGTACTTGGCCGCATCGGCAGCGCTCGCCGCCAAATCCATATACACATCCTCCGAACTCCACAACCGATCCAAAGAGGCATACCGTGGATCTCCGAACTTCCTTCGCAACATAAAGGATTTCCCAGCTACAATATCCCCGGCTTCCCGCAGCTCCTCCTTCGCCCTCATAGCAGAGCGGATGTCTTTTCTCGTCGCAGCAGCCTTCTCAAGGTCCAATGCCTTCACTAGGTTTTCCTTTTCAAGAACCCGGCAATGGTCGGCAGCGGCTTTTAATTCTATGGCCATCTTGGCCATCTTATCTCGGCTCTCGCCATGTGCGGCCTTCTGGGTTTTCAACTCTTCGGCCACCTTCAAAGCAGCCGCATTACTAAACCTCGCTTATTCCTTGGCTCGGGCAAGTTCTGCCCGCAAGGCTTCAACAGTGGCAGCTCCATCTGCAGTCACAACATATTAAAGATACTGGCATCATGCTGCTCTTACTATGTGGCGTTTACCAGATAATGACACTTACCCAGTGCCTCATCAAGCCTTTTGTTAACAAGCCTGATGTCGGCGTCTGCCGCATCCAACTGCCATTTTAAATAGGCAAACTCGCTAGTCCTGCTAGCCACCGGAGCTTCCATCACCTGCACATAGAGGCAGTATGGTTATTACCTGGGAATATGATCCTTTGTTCGTCATCGTTTCTGACGACAACCAGAGTCTCAGGGGCTACTATCTACACAAGGCACACCTAGCATGTGCAGGACTGTCATACGTTATTTTACGTACCTCAAAGCCTGTCAGTAGACTCATAAAAGCTTCATGCAATCCACTTTCGGCGGACAAGATGCTCTCCATCACTGTATTCATCAGCACACGATGTTCATCTGAGATGGCCGCTCCCACCAACTCCCTCAGAACATCCGATCGCACACCAGACAGTGCCGGACTCTTTTTTCCGCTCTCTTCGGGAGCCGGACACTGGGAGCTTCGGGGGTCAATGGGATTATCTTCTGGCCTCACCGGACCCGGAGAGGCCCTCCGCGATGACACTTCGGGGTCGCCCACTTACGGAGCGGAGGAGTCCGGAGGCGACGTTTCACTCTCCATCATCTCTGGAAGAAGATCCCCTGAAGACGAGTTCATTTGAGAGGGGCTAAGGCCCGAACTGCAAAGATATATGCGCTGGTTATTTTCTCAAAAGAAAAAGAGGGCATACCTGTACTATTAAAGTATTTCGGGTCACTTACGACACGCTTGAGAATTGATCCCCCCGTGAACTTTGTGCGGCAAAAGTACCCCCCATGGTAGGACCCTCTGTGGGAGACTTCATCTCCCGTTTGGAAGCTTCGGCTTCCAAATCCCCAGGCGCAGTCCTTTTCCTCCTCCGGTCGTCTTCCTTCATGGAGACGCTCGCTCCCTCGGTTAGAGTGGGCAGCGTTTGGGGCCCGCGTCCGCCCGTATTATCCTCCCCAGCATCTTCCTTCAAGGGCTCCGAGCAAGGTGCGACCTGGAGCATCTTTTCCAATACCAGATTGTCCAAACCCTCAAGGAGGGGGGCCAAACACCGAATCAACTTCGCCTTTGTTATCCAGTCCTGGTCAAAAAGCGAACTCTTAGAAATAACTTCGTAACAAATGAGAGATAGCATGTTCGGCTGGAAGGTTCCTTACCTGTTCGGCGGCACGGTTACTGCCCAGGCCCACGTCCTCGGTGATTTCCGGACACTCTACCTGAGGTCCGAAGAATGACTTGTACATATCCTCGTGTGTCAGGCCGAGGAAATTTTGAATGACACGCTGTCCCTCGGGATTGAACTCCCACAAGCGAAGGGGCCGGCGTTTGCAAAGCTGGACTTGACGAACCAGCATAACTTGTATTACCGCAACCAAACTAAAATATCCATTGAAGAGATCTCAAATGCGGCTTTCCAGTATAGGCACGTCCTTGGCTGGACCCCAGCTCAGACCTCTGCTGATCCATGACATCAGTTGTGGTGAAGGGCCCGAGCGGAAAACTGGGACGACCGCCCACTTGGCACTTCTAGGAGCCGTGATGTAGAACCACTCCTGTTGCCACAATTCAGACACCTCTGGAATGGAACCTTTGGGCCATGGAGCTCCCATCATCTTGCATATTGAGGCACCTCCACACGCTGCATGTTGCCCCTTGATCATCTTCGGCTTTACTTCAAAGGTCTTGAGCCACAGGAGAAAGTGAGGGGTAACCCGGAGGAAGGCCTCACACACGACAATAAATGTCGTGATATGAAGAAAGGAGTCCAGAGCTAGATCATGGAAATCTAGCCTGTAATAAAACAACAAGCCTCTGACGAAAGGATCCAGAGCAAGGCCTAGACCTCGGAGGAAGTGGGAGACGAACACGTCGTTTTCGTTGGGTTCGGGGGAGGGGACGGCCTGCCCTCGGGCAAGAAGCCGATGCACAACCTCGGCGATCAGATATCTGGCCTCCCTCAACTTTTTGATGTCTTCTTCCTTGCTGGAGGAAGGCACCCATCAGCCTTGAAGGCTAGATCCGGACATGATTAAAGGTTCCGAGCACCTGACCTGAACTTTGGGTGTTTGAGCTCGAGGTGGGGGAAGGATTCGATTGAGAAAGGGAGGGAAAAAAGTAAAAGCCTTGTCCCTTTATAAAGAGGGTGAATATCAAGCGTCCTCTCCGTGGCCATTTGGACTTGCCTATAGTCTAGGAGTCCTAGAAGAGGTTGGGTTACCCACACCCATATTGATGAGAATCTCGGAATAATGGGACACGATCTCTGCTTTAACAAGCCGTGCCAAGGAAACCGCCTCGCATGACACGCTGAGGTGGGACAATAAAACGATTTGAATAAAGGCTTGGCCGTGGTGCGTCACATTACGGAATACGTTAGCAGATTAGATTTCTGTAAATATTATTCTCTCTATGGCAATATGTGGAAACTTATTTTGCAGAGCCGGACACTATCTTTGTGTTCAAAATCTTCTATGAAGTACTTGGAGGAGGAACCCGCCTTGCAATGCCGAAGACAATCTGCGCGCCGGACTCGTCGTCATTGAAGTCTGGTTCAGGGGCTACTGAGGGAATCCTGGATTAGGGGGTGTCCAGATGGCCGGACTATACCTTCAGTCGGACTCCTGGACTATGAAGATACAAGATTGAAGACTTCGTCCCATGTCCGGAAGGGACTTTCCTTAGCGTGGAAGGCAAGCTTGGTGATACGGATATATAGATCTCCTACCATTGTAACCGACTTTGTGTAACCCTAACCCTCTCCGGTGTCTATATAAACCGGAGGGTTTTAGTCCGTAGGACAACACACAGAACAATCATACCATAGGCTAGCTTCTAGGGTTTAGCCTCTCCGATCTCGTGGTAGATCTACTCTTGTACTACCCATATCATCAATATTAATCAAGCAGGACATAGGGTTTTACCTCCATCAAGAGGGCCCGAACCTGGGTAAAACTTCATGTCCCTTGCCTCCTGTTACCATCCGACCTAGACGCACAGTTCGGGACCCCCTACCCGAGATCCGCCGTTTTTTACACCGACAGTACCCCTAAGGCTATTCTACCTATCCATCCCTAAATAGAGCATTGCTTCTAATACCTTGTCTTGGAATTCTTAATCCCTCTTGCAGTTGAGCTTTGAGTTAGTCAGTTGTTTCTATAATCTGATCTCCTTGCATTCTTTCTTCCTCTGGTTAAATATTGATGCTCACATCAGATCCCTTGTGGACCACCAGACCCCTTTTTCGGATTTTATCCGACAACGTCCTTCATATTCAATAAGCTTGTGAGCCTTTCCTCGGATACATAATGCTTTTGGTAAATTGTATCCTCTGCTTTCTCAAGCATGCTCTACTACCGAGCTTGTGTTATTTATTCTTGGAATTTATGATATAGGTTCCTAAGATGCCCGATGCGTTGAACCTATGCCTTCCCTAATCAGTGGGAACTCGAAAGTTATGCGGGTTATACTCTACTGGCTTTTCGTCAGATAAAATTTCAATACTACAGTTTCATCAAGAGCGAGAAGTAAAATGAAAGGTTATGCATTGTAGAAGTGGGAGTCGACCCTGAACCTTTGTGTTCATGCCCACGGACACGATGTGGAACTTATCATGAAAGCTTCTTGCAAGGATATTTAATCATTTGGGTAATTATTCCGGTATTGTAAATTGGATCCCTTGCAGTTATGGTCCCGACCATATTTCCTCCTTGATCCCATTTACTGGGTAAGTTAAAATTACTTATCCTCTGCAAAAAAAATTCCCCTGTCCAACCTCTACTCCGATTTACCTTCTGGCATTACACCTAGTACTTGATACTAGGAAGCTTTATACCCCATCACATCATTCCTAGCCTGATCGGCTATATGTTTGTCATGTCAACTTTTTAACTGTGCTACCTGGTCCTTATGCCCGGAGCAACTTCCGACGATGAGCTAAGCTTACGTCGATCTTCCTCATCTTATCATTTCACCTCGAACAACAATCTTGACTTTGAGCTTGTGTCGAATCCGTGGTTCTCATAGCCCTTCACTTCTTCCTTCCTTTTCTGCTCGGTGACATCTTCATGAAATCTCTCGACAAATGTGTCGTGATCATCATCAACATTCTGAGCTTTTCCAGGATATCAATCGAATTCACGGTGAGAAATACAATCCCCCCTCGATGATTTATGATATCATCATACCATTCTTGCCTTCCCCAACACTAACTTGTTCATATAATTTCGGAAATACATCCTTTTGGCATGTCGATGGATTGTGGCTGAGCCCGTCGGCCATGCCCTCATCTTTTCCCTGCTAAAATTGTATGACTTATTTTCTAAGTTGTTTCCGATGGATCCTTGGTGTATCCAAAGTCGAACCTTGCTTGAAGACCATGTCAATGCTATCTCGAAGCTTGTCTGTGGTACTCCGATTTTCAACGAGCCCAATGTTTCCTGCTCAATTACCCAAACACCACTTTATGGATAACGTCATGAAATTCCTCTCCCCTTACCTCAGTGGTTTTCTACCTTCTATCCGGTATTGGATATCATACTTTGCTTGTTCTTGGGAATGATATACCCCTGAAATATGTGTTTAAGCACATTTTCCTTTCCATTGTTCTATTTAATCTGATAATCACATTTTCCATTCCATTGTTCTGTTTAACCTTCTTGAGGTTTATATGATCTAAGAAGTAATATGTCAATGCTTTTATAAACACCTCGATGTACTACTTGGTCAGAATACGCCTGTTACTATTGATGGTGGCATTCCGGTAGCCACCGATGGACGAGAACTTTGCCTATTGGTCCGCCTCGTTCAACGAGCAGGAAAATGGTTCTCTTCGTCCCTCGCCCTTGGTACCAACGTTGTTGCCGACATAACTGACAGGCTACCCTCTGACATGCCTTGCTATCATAATCAAGCAAGATGTCAGCACTCTTCCTACTTTTAACCCACATGGTGGGCCCATAACCCACAGTTCCACAGGATCGAAACCTGACTCTCCTGTACCCCCTGTTTCTAAGGTTATTCCTCCCGCTTGGCTTCGTATCATGTCACTAGACACCTTCCTAGAGATGATCTACTCCTGATGCTCTGAACCCCTTTCTCAAACTCTGTTCAGGTAGCGATCGTTTGTCCATTTGCTTGAAACTTCCTATTGTACCTTCATATTTTGCTCTCGATGTTTTATTAAGTTTCAATTCGAGGGATACTTCTGCCACATTCCCTGAATTGTTCATCTGATAATTAACCCTATAAGGGCCAGTTCTCCTGAAGTTACTCTTTACTTCCTCACTTAAATCTCGGGACGAGATTTCTTGTAGCGGAGGAGATTTGTAACACCCCCAGTGTCATGCTACAGTAATCCCCTGTTGATGGTGCCATGTCATCACACTACTGTTGCTAATCTTCACTTGATCCAAATCACAATTCAAATTCAAATCCAATATGAAGTCAAAAATCAATATTTGTCTGACACGAAAACTAAAATGTTCATCATGTGGCAAATAATCATTTGTTAATATTGGTGGTGAACCAACTTTTTGCAAGGTGTTTAAATGGCCTAAACCAATTAAAACAGTGGCTAAAACAATAGATTAAATGGATTTTTTAATTTATGAAAATTTCAAACTATTTCAAAAGCCTCACAACCTTGTTATGGCAGTGCTAACTATTGCAATGTAATTATGTGGCAAGTCCCACATTTTACAAAATCCTTTTGACACCCCAAATATTACCATGCTTTTTCTGTAAAAAGAAAAGAGAAAAAGTAAAAAAAGAAAAAGAAAAAAAAACCCTGACCCCCTTGGGCCTTAGTCATATGGGCGGCCCAATCCAGCGGCCCACCTCCCCCGGTAGCCTCCCTCCTCTATGTTCACCCAACCCAGCGACCGCGCTCACCGGTCGCCACCGAACCCTGTCACCGTCCCCGCCGGGGAAGGGATAAGGGCGACGTCCCCTCAACCCCGCGGGCTCCCCGCACCCACTCACTCTCCCTCGACGCCCCCCTCTCCCCTCTCTCCCTCTGGCCTCGCCCCCTTCTCCAGATTCGCCTCGCCCCGACGCACTGTCGCCGACGCGTTGCTGCGCCACCGCGGACACCATGCCCTCCTCGCCGCCCCGATGTGCCCGCGAGCGCCATGACCGTCTTCTGCTTCGTCTGCACTGACGACCTCAAGTCGGGAGCCACCCCAGCGCTGGATCCCCTTCGTCTTCCTCCTCGACAGCCACCGAGCGACCTCGCCATCGATTCCGGATGCTCCGCACCTCCCCGAGCACACTGCCACTTCCCTACGGCTCCCAGTGAGCCACCACGTCTCTTCCCTCGCTCCCCCGCACGGATCCATCACCGTAGCCGCCGTTGCCATCGCCGCCCGAAGCCCACTCCGCAACGGAGCTCGTCACCGTCGTCCTCGTCGACGTCGTGCTCACCCGACCTCGCCATCATGCTCTGGTACTCGCCAGGACCCCGTAGAGCCTCCATAGTAGTCCTGCCGTGCCCTCTAGCCGCAGTTCGCGCGAGGGCCGAACTCTGGCGTCCGCTCCACCGCTCGCCGCCGTAGCTTCCCGCCGTTTACGGCCGCATTGCTCCCGTAGATGGTTGCGGCGTTGAACGCTCATTCGAATGAGCCTAAGCACGCCTAGAACGGAGCACCGTAACGTTTTTTTGGCCAAGTCCGGCGAGCTTCGCTGTGTTTTTGGTTGCTGAAGTTGTCTCCGGCGATGCGTCCGACGTGGCGCCAGTGTGGCCGTAGGCCCCACGTGCGGGGCCGCTGACCGCTGGGCCCCGCGGGCCCAGTTGACCAAGTCAACTGCAAATGTGGCAGGTCTGGCTCGCTGACATGTGGGTCCCGCGAGTAAAACATTTTCTTAAAATAAATAAAACGATTAATTTAAACGTTAGTTAATTTAGTTAGTTAATTAGTACTAACTAGTCACTGACTGCTGGGGCCCACGCCCCCTAACTAACCCTGTTAGTTTAGTTAAGCCTCTGTTAGACAGAGAGGCTGACAGGTGGGTCCCACCTGTCAGTTTGACTGGTCAGCAGAACTGATGCAGTGCTGACATCACCGCTGACACAATAAACCTTTTCTGCTTTTAAAATAATTCAGAAATTGGTTTAAACTTCAAAAATCTGTAACTTTTAAACCGTAGCTCGGATGAAAATGTTTTCTATATGAAAGTTGCTCAGAAAAATCCAACGAATCCGAATACGCTTCCCGTTCATCTGTCACGTGCCACTAGCATGCTGAACTTGGAACGTTCCCCCTCTTTTCCTTTGTCCGGAATCCGCCTAACACCGGGAATCCATGCTCGGATGTTTATCCCCTCCGTGTGCAACGTGTAGTACTACGTTAGGGCAACCCTAGCTCTGCCCGTCGTCATGTTATGCGTTGTGATGCATTGATTCCTCTGTATTTACTGTTTCTTCCCCCTCTTCTCTCCGGTAGACCCCGAGACTGACGATGCCGCTGTGATCGACTACATCACCGACGACCCCTCCTTCTTGTCTGAGCAACCAGGCAAGCAAACCCCCATTGAGCATTCCGATATCGCCCATTTCTTTCCTCTCATGCTTGCATTAGAACTGCTACTGCTTTCTATATGATCCTACTCTGGTGCATACCCTGTTGTTGTTACCTGCTTTCATACCTTACCCGCTTATCCTAAACTGCTTAGTATAGGTTGGTTAGTGATCCATCAGTGACCCCCACCTTGTCCCAGTTGCCTCGCTTTATGTTCGATGACTCGATCAACGTGATCAACGTCCAGGCCCCGACAGCGCACATCACCCCCCCTAGTTGTACGACACTACACAGTTACTATCGAGTGCCGAGGGTGAACCTCATACATCACTCCTGATGAGATCTCTGTAGTGTAGCTATACGGTCGAGGTCATCAAGGGTGATTTCCTCCTTAACCACTTCCGTTACCGCTCTGCCATGCAACCCCTCAAGTGTGAACCTCGAGGGTGGATCCTCTTACGTTCACCTTGATGCTAACATCGAGTGGGATTCACCGGGGGTGATTCCTCAGGTTTTCCCCTTGGTGTTAGACACATAGTTACTATGGTTACTATGACTTTACACTGAGCCATGTTACTAAAGACGGGTCGACCCTGAGGGGTACCCACGCGAGCTTAATTGCGAGTGATGTCGAGTCGGGTTGACCTGGAAGGTGCCCGCGAGATACCTACGAGGCGTGGCTGGGCATTCTTAGCCCTTGTCGCAAGTACTCGAGATGGGGCGACGGGTTCACATCGATCGTGAGTCTCTGCTCGTTACCGCACATTCATAATCCACTACGATTTGGATATTTGATCCGAGGGGCCTATGGCCTGATAGCACTAACCATCACGTGGGCATAGTATGGGCGTTCTGCGTCGTATACATCAGCCGAAGCTTAATAGATGTCAGCGACTGAGTGACGCACACCAGGTTGGATTGGAAAGCACCTACCTTGTTGAAGGAGGTAGCTAGGTTTGCTCACCGGCCGCGTACGCAACATGTAGGAGTTGCCGGGGAGATAGCCCATGACCCCTGGGGCATAGGTTTAGTCCGGCGTGCTGGCCTCTCTATTAAGCCTAGGTCGGGTTGCGGCGTATTGTTTGGCCGAGGCCGGCCATGACCCAGGAAAGTGTGTCCGGCCGGAGTTAATGGAGCATGGTGGGTAAGTTCATGCACCCCTGCAGGGAAGAAAACATCTATCGATAGCCTGTCCTATGGTAACGAACACATGGAGTTGTATCCCGATCGATACAACTAGAACTGGATACTTGTGATGAGAACTAGATGGTGATAAGAATTGGATTGTGATGACACTTGGATAGTATGGCTCTGGGATTGCTTTCTCGCAGGGAGTCGAGAAAGGATCTCTGGCCGAGGTTGATAACACTTCTACTACTTTACTTTTTGCTACTCTACTCCTTCCTATTGCTGCAAGATGGTGGTTTCCAGAAGATGCTAGTCTTCGATAGGCTAGGCCTTCCCCTTCCCTTGTAGCATTCTGCAGTTTAGTCCACAGATACAACCCATTCCTTTGATACAGATGCATACTTAGTTTAGATCTGATGTAAGTCTTGCGAGTACTTTGGATGAGTACTCATGGTTGCTTTGCTACTTCTTTTCCCCCATACCCGATTGTTGCGACTAGATGACGGAGCCCAGGAGTCAGACGACGCCACTGATGACTACTACTACCCGGAGGATGCCTACTACTATGTGACGGCAGCTGACGACTTGGAGTAGTTAGGAGGCTCCCAGGCAGGAAGCCTTGCCTTTTCGATCATTGTTGCGTTTATGCTAGCCTTCTTAAGGCAATCTTGTTTAACTCATGTCTGTACTCAGATATTGTTGCTTCCGTTGACTCTTGTGTTTTCGAGCTTATGTATTCGAGCCCTCGAGGCCCCTGGCTTGTAATATAAAGCTCGTATTATTTTAATTTGTGTCTAGAGTTGTGTTGTGATATCTTCCCATGAGTCCTTGATCTTGATCGTACACATTTGCGTGTATGATTAGTGTATGATTGAATCGAGGGCGTCACACCCTCCAGCCAGGTGTGCTAGGCATGACATCACCTTACCGGGTCATATAAAGACCAATGTTATAACTCTTGGAAAATGAATCAACCATCATATCTGACCGGGATCCATATCTGATTGGTGTCAGGATACCTCAGACTCAGGATGCCTGAGAAGAAAAGGTGCAACACGATTTGACGAGATGACATTGTGAGATTCTCAGAAATGATCTATGGAAGTGAGCTCTAAAACAAGAGTTCATCAATAAACCAAGGAGAGGGTGAGGAGATGGCTGATGGATTTAGCGACAATTCATCAAGATTTCCAAAAGGATCAAATGGTATAATGATGTATGCTCAAGGAAAACATACACCATTTAACAATGATAGAAGGTGCACCCTGAAATCTAGATTGGGTAGCACAGTCAATGTTTGAATGATGATTCAATAAGCAATAGACTTAGGATGAAACTATCGACCAATAACTTTCAAGCACTAGGGTTGCTATAGGTTTTGACTTCACACATCATAGTTAAATGGCTAGTATCCCTGTTAGAAACAACACGGGACCAAGATATGAATGGAGATGGTGAGAAATATTACTATATCACGAATTATTAAGAGGTGGTGAAATTCTCACGACATTATTGACATAAAGGATGGTAATATTCCAAGGCAAGGAAGAACAAATGCTAGATAGCAAGGATCTCAAGGTATAACACAAAACATGAACAAGTTTGTGTTGAACGGAAGGCAATAAAGTGGTCGATGATAACACGAATCATCGAGGGGCAAGGATGGTATTACCCATTAAGAATTCGATATATAAATATTGGAAGAGCTTAGGATGTTGATGATGATCACGACACATTTGTCGAGAGGTTTCAAGAAGATGTAACTGATCGGTGATGACATCAAGTCAACGGAAATGATGAAGCGAAAAGTTATTGGAACCATGGGTACGACACAAACTCGAAATCGAGCTTGTTGTTCAAGGTGAAATGATATGACGAGGAAAATCGACGTAAGCTTAGCTCATCGTCGACAATTGTGCTCCGGGAAGAAAGGACCAGGTAGCATAGTTAAAATTTACCATGATAATGACATGGCCAATCAGGCTAGGAGTGACGTGATGGAGTATTAAACTTCTCAACAACAAAGTACTGGGAGTACTGAATCTTAGTATTGATTCGATTCGCAAATCGGTGTTCTCGGTTGACGACAACCCAGAACCCGTGGAGTGACTATGATGGGAAAAGGTACTACTTCATCAGAATTTCATAAGATGAAGTGCAATGGGTGGATATCCTCAAGATACTAGGGGGTAATACTCAAAGGTAGAACAAAATAGAGGTTGGGAAGGCGTACTGATCTGTAGAAGGCAAGTACTTTAACTTCTCCGAGAAATAGAATCAAAGGAGAACAATCATGGTCGGAACCACGGTTGCAAAGCATCAATTCACAGATACCAGATGATATTTATCAAGGAAATATTTATTATTACAAGAAGTTTCCATGATAGGATCTACATCATGTCCATGGGCATGAACACAAAGTTCAAGGTCGACTCCCACTTCTTCAATGCATAACCTTTCATTCACTTCCCGTCTTCGAAGAATTCATAGAGTTGAATTTTTTTCCGACAAAACACCAATAGATATAACCCGCATAAACTTCGGGTTCACACAGACTAAAGAAGGCATAGGTTCAACCCATAGGGGCATCTTAGGAACATATACCACGAACTTTAGGGGTAACTAACAGAAGCTCAAAAGCTGAGCATGGTTGACACAAGTAGAGGATACAATTTACCAAAGGCATTATGTATCAGGGAAAGAACTCACGAGAATTTTGGATGTGAAGGACACTGTCGGATAATAACCCTCAATGGTTCTGGCGGTCCACAACAGGGTTGAGGAGAGTATCGATACTCATTTAGAGGAAGGAGTGCAAAGGCATCGGATTATAGAAATTACTGACTAATTCCATGCTCAAATGCAAAGGAAATATGATTTCCAAATAAAAGGGTCAGAAGCAAACGCTCTGATCAAGGATGGATAAATTCAGTAGACCTAAGGGTACAATTGACGACAAATAGATTGGTCGAGAACAAGCTCATGTTTTAAAATGACGTCTAAGCCGGAAGGATGAGTTATAGGATCTAGTTGAGGATTGCGAGCATTCACACTTATTGGATCAATGGGCTCAAAATGATAGTGACAAAGGATGACAATAAGATTACTAGACTTATGCTATTAACCATAATGCAAGCAAGCAAGAATTTCAAGAACAATAGGCTGCTCAGGATTTTCAGAAGACCGAATGGTATTTCGAAGACTTTTCTAAAATATGTAGGGCGTAGCCCGGGCGCGCCCGTAGGGCGTAGCTGAAGCAGCACGGGCGCGGCCCACGCGGGGCCACGGCGGGGTGAGGCTCGAGGTGTGGTGGCCACATCGAGGCAGAGGGGGGAGAGAGGAGGACGGATGGCGGCTCACCCCCATTGCAGGGGAACACCGGCGAGGCTCGATGGAGCCGTGCGAGGAGACAGGGATGCGAGCGATGATGTCGGGTCGGTGACAAGGCGAGGCCGTGGCTTCTGGCGGGCGTCGCACGAGGAAGTGGAGGGGCATGGAGGACGACGGCAAGGCAGCGCTGGGTGACGGTGGCGAGGCGGCGCCGGGGAAAGGGCGGCGGCGGTGTAGTCACCACTATCGGGGGCGAACGCCCCGACCTAGACCGGGTCGTGGGGTGGGGGAGAGGAGCGAGGGGATCAGGAGGAGTGGGGGCTTTTGCTAGATATTTCGGGCGCGTGTGGGGGGATAAGGGAGGACGGGGTGGGCCTGCCTGGTTGGTCCAGAGGCCAGCTGGGCTGAGGCCCACGGGGGAGGGGAGGCCCCTTTTTCTTTATCCTTTGTTTTTTTATTTTTGTTAGTTTTCTGTTTTTATTTATTTTAGTTAACAAAACAACTTTACAAAAATATAACCCCTACTCCTCAATTAGCATAATAACATAGGCCACCTACTCCAAAAAGTTTGGTGATTATATAAACTAGAATAAAATTTGTTTAGTATTTAAAAGCATTTAAATAATTGTTTTACTGCTGTTTTACTTACTATAGTGCATTTAAGTACTTTACAAAAGTGTGGTTTCTCCACCAATATTTAATATGGATTATTTGGCTCACTCCGAACATTTTAGTTTTAATATTTGAAAACTTTTATTGTTTGCTAGATTTTGAATTTTAATCTGAACCGTTTTCGAACTAACGTTAGATTAGCAACAGTAATCGAGGTGGCATGGCATCATTAGCAGAGGTTCACTGTATCCTAATTATCCGGGCGTCACAGGTGGGGGAGGGGTAGGCAGTGGCCTAACTATAGAGGTAGAACGACTTGTATATGTGTTGAGAAGGAGAGACCCAGCTATGTCTTGAGGGAGATCGGTCGACATTCATACATAATTGAAGGACGGGAAATAGGATGGGACAGAGAGAGAGGAGAGAGAGAGGAGAGAGAGAGAGGGAGGAAGAGGGGTAGAGTGTTGGATGGGCGATGGAGTTGCTTCTCGAAGATGGTGGGAGAGGCCTAATAGACAAACTGAGGGTGGAACTGCAATATTATCAATAAGAGTGGGGATATGTTTCTGTGTGTGCCTGTGTGTGATAGATCTGTCGGGGCGCATCCATGGGTGATGAAGGGGAACCATGTGTTTGGTAAGCAAACCTAACTAGATCAGTTGATCAATTGTTGTTTGTCGGAGGAAGGGAGAGACATAACTAATGAGGTAGATCGATCGACGTGTGGGGAAAAACGAGTTATAAGGACATAGCTAGCTATATGTATAGCGGGAGATTGGTCGGTGTACGTCCATTTGTTAGAGGCAAATAAGGCCCGACGAGACGGATAGACAAAGAGAATGGAGCTAGGAGGTGGTGCGAGAGGCCCAACTACTAGCTAGATAGGGGGAGGAGTGTGCGGTTGTGAGATCGATGAAAAGAGGGGCGAGAGTTTACACGTGTGTGGGACCGTATGAGAGACACGAGGCAAGGACACATAAAGGAGGACATTGAAGGTGCGTATGTATGTTGTAGGCAGACATCGCTGTAGAGGTTTATCGATCGGTGTGTGTCGGAAAGGAGTTGGGGAGACTGTGGGAGAACGACCTAAAGAAAAAAAGTGAATGTGCGCGATGGATAGAATGTTGAGGGAGGGGGAGGGCGAGGAGGGCGTGTGCATGCACGAGAGAAAGTTAGTGGTAGCTACCAAGGTTAGAGGATTGTGTGGGTGTAAGAGACTAACAAAGATCATAATTTGATATGAAAGTGGATTCATACATTTGAATAGGAGATCATAGTGTTATAAACATATGCATGCATGAATATAGCGGTGATACGCGTGTTGTGGTTTTGCACATGTTATACCATAATGTGATAATGCATGGAATTTGCAACTCACAGCTAAATGTCGAACAATCTAAACCATGCTATCATCGAACGATCTCACATTTTATTTGAATTTGTGATAATGTGTGGCATTTGCAGCTTACAACTAAATATCAAACAATCTAAACAATACTATATATCGAACATTCTCACATTTTATTTGAATTTGTGGTAATGTGTGGTGTTTGCAACTCACATCTAAATACTGTAGGCGTAGGGGGCGGGGTGATAACCCACAAGTATAGGGGATCAATTGTCGCCTCTTTCGATAAGTAAGAGTGTCGAACCCAATGAGGAGCTAAAGGAAGAACAAATATTCCCTCAAGTTCTATCGACCACCGATACAACTCTACGCACGCTTAACGTTCGCTTTACCTAAAACAAGTATGAAACTAGAAGTACTGTGTAGGTGTTGTTGGATAGGTTTGCAAGATAATAAAGAGCGCGCAAATAAAAAGTAGGGGCTGTTTAGGTGAAGACACAACTAAGTTAGTTTTACTAGAGAGCTTGTTGTCACACAAGAAAGTTATTTGTCCATAGGCAATCAATAACTAGACGGGTAATCATTATTGCAATTTTATTTGAGGGAGAGGCATAAGCTAACATACTTTCTCTTCTTGGATCATATGCACTTATGATTTGAACTCTAGCAAACATCGCAACTACTAAAGACCATTAAGGTAAAACCCAACCATAGCATTATAAGGCATCAAGTCCTCTTTATTCCCATATGCAAACAACCTACTTACTCGGGGCTGTGTTTCTATCACTCACACCACCCACCATAAGCAAATCATGAACATATTGCAAACCCTACAGGGGGGATCCCTCACGCTTGCGCGACACGGAGAGCACCATAGGACAGCACCAATAATAAAACATGCAACTCAAACCAATCACGATCATCAATTAACCCATATGACAAAATGGATCTACTCAAACATCATAGGATAGCCATACATCATTGGGAAATAATATATAGTGTTGAGCACCATGTTGAAGTAGAGATTACAGTGGGTAAAAGAGGGGTTACACCACTTCATAGAGGGGGAAGAGTTGGTGATGAGGGTCGTGAAGTTGTTGGTGTAGATTGCGGCGATGATGATGGCCCCGGTGGCGTTCGGCGCCACCGGGAGAGAGGGGGGGAGAGCCCCCTTTCTTCTTCTTCTTCCTTGACCTTCTCCCCTCTGGTCCATGACCTCCATGGCATGGGAGGGGCAAGAGACTCTCCGAGATTGGATCTGTCTCTCTGTCTCTCTCTGTTTCTGCGTTCCCTGATTTCTCCCTTTCACCATTTCTTAAATTCTGGAGATCCGTAACTCTGATTGGGCTAAACTTTGGACACGATTTTTATCTAGATATTAGCTTTCTTGTGGCGAAAGAAGGGCACCAACCGCCTTACGGGGTGACCACGAGGGCCCCGGGCGCGCCTGACCCGCTGGGACGCGCACCCTGCCTCGTGTCCCCCTCGGGCATCGTCTCACATTGATTCTTCTTCCCAAAAATCACATAGATTTCAAAAAAAATCTTCGTCGGTTTTTGTCCAATTTGGACTCCATTTGATATGGATTTTCTGCGAAACAAAAAACATGCAACAAACAGGAACTGGCACTGGGTACTAGATCAATATGTTAGTCCCAAAAATAGTATAAAAAGTTGCCAAAAGTATATGAAAATTGTAGAATATTGGCATGGAAAAATCAGAAATTATAGATACGACGGAGACGTATCAGCATCCCCAAGCTTAATTCATGCTCGTCCCCGAGTAGGTAAATGATAAAAAAGATAATTTTTGATGTGGAATGCTACCAAGCATAATCTTGATCATGTAATCTAATCATGACATGAATATTAAGACACGAGTGATTCAAAGCAATAGTCTATCTTTTGACATTAAGACAATAATACTTCAAGAATACTAATAAAGCAATCATGTCTTTTCAAAATAACATGGCCAAAGAAAGTTATCCCTACAAAATCATATGGTCTGGCTATGCTCCATCTTTACCACACAAAGCATTCAAATCATGCACAACCCCGATGACAAGCCAAGCAATTGTTTCATACTTTTGACGTTCTCAAACCTCTTCAACTTTCACGCAATACATGAGCATGAGCCATAGACATAGCACTATAGGTCGAATAGAATATGATGCTGGAGGTTGTATGGAGAAGACAAGAAAAAAGGAGAAAGTCTCACATCAATGCGGCTAATCAACGAGCTATGGAGATGCCCATCAATTGATGTCAATGCGAGGAGTAGGGATTGCCATGCAACGGATGCATTAAGAGCTATAAGTGTATGAAAGCTCAAACTGAAACTAAGTGGGTGTGCATCCAACTTGCTTGCTCATGAAGACCTAGGGCATTTGAGGAAGCCCATCGTTGGAATATACAAGCCAAGTTCTATAATGAAAATTCCCACTAGTATATGAAAATGATAACTCAAGAGACTCTCTATATGAAGAACATGGTGCTACTCTGAAGCACAAGTGTGGTAAAAGGATAGTAACATTGTCCCTTCTCTTTTTTTTCTTTTTTTTCTTTTTTTGTAGGCTTCTTTGGCCTCTATCTTTTTGGGGGGACTTCTTTGGCCACTTTTATTTTGATCATGGGACAATGTTCTACTAATGATGATCATCACACTTTTATTTACTTACAACTCAATATTACAACTCGATACTAGAACAAAGATATGACTCTATATGAATGCCTCCGGCGGTGTACTGGGATGTGCAATGACCTAGCCTAGAAAGGACATAAAAACACGGACACGCCATGAAAACATCATGCTAGATATCTTACAATCATGCAAAGCAATATAATAATAAGTACTCAAGTCATGTATATGATGATGATGGAAGTTGCATGGCAATATATCTCGGAATGGCTATGGAAATTCCATAATAGGTAGGTATGGTGGCTGTTTTGAGGAAGATATAAGGAGGCTTATGTGCGTATCATATCACAGGGTTTGGATGCACCAGCGAAGTTTGCACCAACTCTCGAGGTGAGAAAGGGCAATGCACGATACCGAGGAGGCTAGCAATGATGGAAGGGTGAGAGTGCGTATAATCCATGGAATCAACATTAGTCATAAAGAACTCACATATCTATTGCAAAAATCTATTAGTCATTGAAACAACGTACTACGCGCATGCTCCTAGGGGGATAAATTTGTAGGAAAAGACCATCGCTCGTCCCCGACCGTCACTCATAAGGAAGACAATCAATAAATACCTCATGCTCCAACTTCGTTACATAATGGCTCACCATACGTACATGTTACAGGAATCACAAAATTCAACACAAGTATTTCTACAATCCAGAACTACCCACTAGCATGACTCTAATATTACCATCTTTATATCGCAAAACTATTGCAAAGAATCAAACATATCGTATTCAGTGATCTACAAGTTTTATGTAGGATTTTATGACTAACCATGTGAGTGACCAGTTCCTGTCATCTCTCTAAATAGATATAAGTGAAGCAAGAGAGTTTAATTATTCCTAAAATAGATATGCCCACGCTCTAACAAATACAAGTGAAGCAAAAGAGCATTCTACAAATGGCGGTTTTCTATATGAAGAGAAACAGACAATCCAAAATTCAAAAGATATAAGTGAAGCACATGAAGCATTCTATAAAGCCATACACAAAACATATAAGTGAAGTGGCAATGAGCATTCTATAAATCAACCAAAGACTGTCTCATACCAGCATGGTGAATCAAAGAAAAGTGAAAACTAAATGAAAAAGACGCTCCAAGGCTTACGCATATCATGTGACGAATAAAAATATGGTTCCAAGTGAAATTACCGACGATAGTTAGAAGAAAGAGGGGATGCCTTCCGGGGCATCCACAAGCTTGGTTGCTTGGGAGTCCTTGAATATTTCCTTGGGGTGCCTCGGGCATGCCCAAGATTAGGCTCTTGCCACTCCTTATTCCTTCATCCATCGTGATCTCTCCCAAAACTTGAAAACTTCAATCACACAAAACTTAACAGAAAGTTCGGTAAGATCCGTTAGTATAATAAAGCAAATCACTACTCTAAGTACTGTTGTAAACCAATTCATATTTTGTTTTTGCATTGTAGCTACTATAATATAACTTTTCCATGGCTTAATCCACTAATAAAAATTGATAGTTTCATCAAAACAAGCAAACTATGCATCAAAAACAGAATTTGTCTTAAATAGGATGGTCTGTAGTAATCTGAACATTCACCGTACCTCTGGTAATCCAAAAATTCTGAAAAAATAGTAAAAATAAAAAATTTGTATAGAAAGACAGTTCAAAAAGTTTCAGAACCGTTTGACGTTCTAGTAAAAAATGTAAACTCGCGCACTGCAGCCAAAGTTTCAGTTCTGCACCGCACAAACCAACAAGCAATGTAAACATCCTAAAGGCAAATCTTGGCACATTATTTTTATAATACAATGGAATTGTACAAGGGTATAATTATTTTTGTTGAAAAGTTTCTGTGAGCATGGACAAAGTTCAAGGAGCTCCCCCACTTCAACAATGCTTGTCTCTCTCACTTTCACTTTCCTTTTTTCAAAAGTTTTGGGTTCCCCTCTTTATTTTTTTTTGTTTTTAAACTATATAAAAGTACTCAACAGAAATAAATGACTCTCTAAAACTTCCGGATTGTCTCCCTGGCAGCGCTTTCTTTAAAGCCATTAAGCTAGGCATATAGTGCTCAAGTAATGGATCCACCCGGATCCCAAGGTATATCAAAGCCAATTTTAATTAACAATGATTTGTGATTTAGTAGTGAGCACAAAGTAACATATATCATGCAACAATGAAGTCTAACTCTCTTACTATGCATCGGCATGTCATAAAAGAACAATTCATGCACACATAGTAAAGGACAATGCATATTATAAACAGTTTCTTGCAATTTTATCATATTGGAAACATGGAGAGGCAGAGATGTAGTTCCTATCTCATAATAATTGCAAGTAGGAGCAGCAAGCACATGCACATCATGTGTAGTAGTGAGATGCAACCCATCAATATAATCCTTAATAAGGGCAAATATCTCCGATATAGTGTAGTCGGGAGAATTCAAATAGATAATAGGACTATCATGTGTGGGTGCAATAGCAACAATTTCATGTTTAACATAAGGAACTATAGCAAGTTCATCTCCATAAGCATAATTCATATTGGCATCTTGGCCACAAGCATAGCAAGCATCATCAAAAACGGATATTTCAAAAGAATCAATGGGATCATAAAAATCATCATAGAAATCATCCTTCGGTAAGCACGAAGGGAAATTAAACAATGTATGAGTTGAAGAGTTACTAATCCTCTCTTCCTCCTTTTGTTCTTCGCTCTCCTCATCATCTTTTTCATCCAATGAGCTCATAGTTTCATCAATTTCTTCTTTCATAGACTCCTGCAAAATATTAATCTCTTCTTGGACAGCGGAGACTTTCTCAATAAATTCATCAATATCAGAATTGAATTCATAAATTTCATAGCAATATTGAAGTATGGCAAAATTTTCAGGTCTATAAACAGCATCATCAAGATTTTCACACTCTTTAAACAAAGATTCAATTTCATAAGCACCCATAAAAGCAACGAATTCTTATATTCATTCCACATCATAGTAATCATAAATACCATTAGCATAAGAAGCTAAGGTTTCATTATCACTAAATTCACATGAAAAGGGAAGGTGTGGAGCCTTCATCCTAGAGCAACAAGTATAATCATATCTCAAGCATAGTTGCCGAGCATACCAATGCAACATATAAATTTGATCCCATAATAGTTTCCCTTTTTGAGTCAAGCGATAATCCCTAAAGTATTCACGCTGATCCAACATTACTCACATTATAAAGTTGAATGGGGTTTTCTCAGGATTATCAAAGTAGTACATAATATCTTTCACATAATGAGCATCGAGGGTTTTAGGAGGTTCCCCATCTCCATCAGTAGTAAGTAAACCTAATTTTTTTGGTATTTCGTGTTCCATATCCATAACTAAAGATAGAGAACAACTTAGAACAGTAAATAAAAATTACTTAGTGATAATGAAAACTAGCACACACGAGAATATTCACCCCACGCTATAACTCTCCGGCAATGGCGCCAGAAAAAGGTCTTGATAACCCACAAGTATAGGGGATCAATTGTAGCCTCTTTCTATAAGTAAGAGTGTCGAACCCAACGAGGAGCTAAAGGTAGAACAAATATTCCCTCAAGTTCTATTGACCCACCGATACAACTCTACGCATGCTTAACATCCGCTTTACCTAGAACAAGTATGAAACTAGAAGTACTGTGTAGGTGTTGTTGGATAGGTTTGCAAGATAATAAAGACCGCGTAAATAAAAAGTAGGGGTTGTTTTGGTGAAGACACAACTATGTTACTTTTAATAGAGAGCTTGTTGTCACACAAGAAATTTATTTGTCCCTAGGCAATCGATAACTAGACGGGTAATCATTATTGCAATTTTATTTGAGGGAGAGGCATAATCTAACATACTTTCTCTTCTTGGATCATATACACTTATGATTGGAACTCTAGCAAGCATCCGCAACTACTAAGGATCATTAAGGTAAAACCCAACCATAGCATTATAAGGCATCAAGTCCTCTTTATTCCCATACGCAAACAACCTACTTACTCGGGTCTGTGTTTGTATAAGAAAATCACGAACATATTGCAAACCCTACAACGGGGATCCCTCACGCTTGCACGACACGGAGAGCACCATAGGACAGCACCAATAATAAAACATGCAACTCAAACCCATCACGATCATCAATTAACTCATAGGACAAAACGGATCTACTCAAACATCATAGGATAGCCATACATCATTGGGAAATAATATATAATGTTGAGCACCATGTTTAAGTAGAGATTACATCAGGTAAAAGAGGGGTTACACCGCTGCATAGAGGGGGAAAGGGTTGGTGATGAGGGCCGTGAAGTTCTTGGTGTAGATTGCGGTGATGATGATGGCCCCGACGGTGTTCCGGCGCCACCGGGAGAGAGGGGGAGAGAGCCCCCCTTCTTCTTCGTCTTCTTCCTTGACCTTCTCCCTAGATGGGAGAAGCGTTTCCCCTCTGGTCCATGGCCTCCATGGCATGGGAGGGGCGAGAGCCCATCCGACATTGGATATGTCTCTCTCTATTTCTGCGTTCCCTGATTCTGCCCTTTCACTGTTTCTTAAATTCCCGGAGATCCGTAACTCCGATTGGGCTGAATTTTGGACACAATTTTACCCCGTATCAAACGGAGTCCAAACGGGGATTTATGTCTCTCTCTATGTCAGGTTTTACCCCGTTTGGATTTTCTGCGAAACAAAAAAAATGCAACAAACAAGAACTGGTACTGGGCACTGGATCAATATGTTAGTCCCAAAAATAGTATAAAAAGTTGCCAGAAGTATATCAAAGTTGTATAATATTGGCATGTAAAAAATCAAAAATTATAGATACGACGGAGACGTATCACGGGGCACCATACATAATGTGATAAACACATTATACATATGAGACATGGTTTAGATTATGAAGATCTAGCTAGAGCTTGAAATGTACTATGATTTGATATCAACATAAAGTGGATTCAAAAAGTCGAGTTCGAGTTCATATAGTACACATAGTTCATATGTAACTCAAGACTAATCATGTGGTGTGCTGTGAAGATAATACACAAACGATGGTTTAACTTGACAATAATGATGATTGTAGATCTTATTAAAACAGAGAAACGAATTCAAATGCTTTGACTTCACAACAATCATTATTGTAGATTTTTCAAATAGAGAAGCAAATTCAAATTTAGTTCATATTAAAGCGATAGTATATACGTTTGGAATGCACTAAAACATTCATTTGAGTAGTAGGTTGCATGCATTATACACGTAGCGAAATATTTTAATTGAACATAACATGAATTCAAAGTTTTGAATGACATTTGTAGTGCGAATTGATTTGGTACAGTACACGTTAGGCTTGTCCGGAAATTTCAACCCGCGCCTTGTTAGCCCGAAATATTTAAGATATATCTTTGTCTTATTGTGCTCCGACAACACCATCCATCTCAACCCGTGCCTTGCTATTCCAAAATTACAACGCGTGCGAAAACTCTCACCTCCTGTGAAATCCCGACACACGAAATGCCCGTGATACCCCTGAACCGAAAGAACCACCTCAAATAGGTGGGGGTACTTTCGTAACTTACCCCACATTTCGGACAAGCGCGTCCCTAAGCCATGGTTCCCCATCCGTCCACCCATTCATACACTGAGGCTGGGAAAACCCGCGAAGCCCCACACCCTCCTCCATCCGCCACCCAGCCGGAGCCTCTTCCCCGACGACGTCGTCCACAGCAACACCTCGACGTCCCTCATCCACCATACCAGATGAGGATCCGTCGTCGATCTGGTCGTCCCGCCGGTTCAGCCACCCCGTCCTCCACCTCCAAGGAGCTGCCCCGACGTTCCCTCATCTTTCGTGCCACCTCCATTCACACACCGTCGTCTACACCTGCAACACCGGAAGAGCATCATCATCACCGTTTCCTCGGATGAAGCTGCGTCCTAATCGGCGCCACCAAAGAGGTTGTACACTAATCACCGCATTTTCTTCTTGATTCAATCTCATGGTGCCGCCGGCGCTTGGTCCTGAGCCGACACGACGCGGCTCCATCCACGACTGCATCACCGGCCACTTCCTCCATGGCGTTGCTCCCTCGGCGGCGACGTCCACATCAGTAGGAGCTGTTGCTGCTGCTTTAGCTCTCGCTTGCGCTGCTGCTCTGCTCTTGCTCTCGGTCCCCTGCCTTGTCTGCTCTTGCTCTTGCTCGCGCTGCTGCTCTCGCTCTTGCTTGTGATGCTACTCCGATTTAGCTACACTTCAGTCGACTGAATCGACTTTTGGGTCAGTCGATTTTCAGGGGGGGGGGGCTCGCCGGAGATAAGAACTAGCCGCAGCGAGGAGGGGGGCTCGCTAGAGAGGTTCCCCACTATCTATCTTAGGGTTTAGGGTGGGGCGGTGATTGCCGGCGGTGGTGGGGCGGTGGCATGGGAATCGCTGGAGAAAAACCTCAGCACGAGGAGGGGGGCTAGAGGGATGGCCGGGGCGGCGGCGGACCGGCGGTGGGGAGTGTTTCCGGGGCGGGCGGGGCGGCACACCGCCGGCCTCGAGCGGCGGGGGCGGCTGTTTGGCCGGTGGTGGCTGGCGGCTCAAGGGGGTGGAGGTTGAAGATGAACTACAGGCCCTTGATTTCGTATCTAACGGCTGCAAAATCGACTGACCAGAGATGAAAAAGTTAGTCGACTCACGTGTAGCCTCACCTCTAGTGCGTTCAGTTTCGACAACAAAATTCAGTTTCGACAGTTAAGTTCAGTTTCGACAGTTAAATTCAGTTTCTATAGTTAAGTTCAGAGATGAGCGGCTGATGTATTTTACATCTAGCACTTTGTGGTTTTGTATTTTATGTCATCTATTGGAGATGCTATTTGAATTCCACTCAGTTTAACTTTGTCTCTCTTGTCCTGCTTCAGCCTCGGCGTCGTACAACCCACCGGAGTTGCTCCAATGACGAAACCCTCCATCACAGCGGGGCAGTACCTCGGGCTCCATCTCCAGATGCTTAAGATCTTCTTCCCCTCCTCCGGCAGCCAAGTCAGCCGGAGCATCCTCACCGGCCAACCCAATCACGCTGAAATCGACATGGCTTCGCCAAAGAGGTTGTACACCTGTTGCATCTCTTTTTTACTCTACATGTTATATATATTGTCCACTGAGCACACGGAGTAACGGGAAATACGATTATTTTATCCTACTATATGACAAGCAGTGAGGTGCCAGGAAACATAGCTATCCGTGATGGACTCTCTTCAACACCATCATTATTTATCTCTACGTGTTTGAGCTGTGCATTTGTCGATGGCCTTGGGAGCTGAGCTAGTAGGGCAGTGGCCTAGGTCCAAAGTAATATAAGTAGCACAAAAACATTTTTTAGTGTAGGCTTTTCCTTGCTCAAGCCTCCCTACTAGAATTGCTATTGCTTGAAAGTAAAAGTGAATGAAAAACATAGGAATTGGAAAGTTCCCTATGGTACTACTTTTCATGAATTTGGTGCAAAGGAATGGAGCAAAGGAAAACTGTAGGATTTGTTCCTTTAGTGTCTCCTTGAAAGAAAAACCATAGGAATTTTAATTTCCACTTGTCCTCCTTTTCAAATTCCTATTCATGAAGCAAAAGACTAAGAGATAGTAGCATAATAGCATTATAATCGTACATTGTCTTGTGGTTTCACTTAATCTCACCATGCTTCTTTGCATCCTTGTGTGGTTTGTCCTGCTCCTGCGGTGCTATGTTCCACCCCAGCTCAGCTGCTCCAGCGACGGAAGGGTTCACCACAACAGGGATCCGCTCTCTAGACTGTCTTTCGCCGCCTCAAATCTTCTTCCCCGCCGCCGGCAGCCACGACAACTGCATTACCATCATCAACTGAGCAGATGACCTTGAGGACTACACGGTTCCGCAAGAGAGGTCGCACTCTTCTGTGTCTGCTTACGTTATGCATCGCTTAATATGATGACATGCTACTTTATCATCGTGTTCACCTATTAGACTCCGAGTCAGGTCCAAACTTATGCTGAAACTTGAGTTTTTAAATGGTTGTGGGGTACATATTGGGGCAGCAATCAGTACTATTTGTCTACTCCGAGTCAGGTCCAAACTTATGCTGAAACTTGAGTTTTTAAATGGTTGTGGGGTACATATTGGAGTTTCATGTTTTGTGCAAACAAACATTAAAGGATCCATTATCAGTATTTTTTAACTAAAGCTATTATCTGCCTGCTATCATTGGTTTTGGATCTATCCATAGTTTGCTACCGTCACTCTGGATTTGTGCATGCACTCCTTACATAATCTCACTATGTTTTATTCCTATGCATGTCAGTTATTGTACACAATGGAACTGAACATGTAGAGCAAAAGAGACGAGCCTTGTGTGGCAATGAAATTTCATGCACACGTCGCTCCATGGTGGGCGCAAAGGAATCCCCCCTCCACCCATTGAGGAAGATAACTGTTTTGAGGGGGATTCAGAAGCAGAAAACCACTCCTATTTACCCCATGAGGTCTTCGCACTAACTTAGCATGCTGATGTTGGCAATATCATGCATATGGTGTCTTGCATTGCTTACTGTATACATCGAAGATGTCATATGCTCAGTTTAGACATGCGTCGTGTCAATGCCATATCACTACTAGGGAAAAGCCTAGCAGCAGCACGGGTTTTGGGTGTATCAATCGCGGGTGCCCGCGCTACTGATACGGCGCCAAAGCTAACTTGTAGCAGTAGCGCGTGTTGACACACACTACTGCTATACATGGTTAGCTGTAGTGTGCGTTGCAAACAATGCTACTACTAATTAGCTGTAGCGGGTCTTATACCCCGCGCTACTGCTATTACTTTCAAAAACAAAACAAAAAATCTCAATCCCGTGCGTGTTGTCAATGGAAGCAATGGTAAGATCTAGCGATGATTGGCGTTGCCGGAGGCTTGAACGGACAGCGGATGACCAGATCCAGCAGTGGCTGTTGGAGTGGGCCCGTTTCTATGGCAGAGCCAGGCCGCGGCATGGGGCTCCTCTTCCCGACCATGCCAGATAGCTCCGGGTCATCCATGGCGACGACCTGCACGGGCATGGACATGGGACGGTGAGTCAAACCAAAGGGAGAGAGAGAAAAGGAAAACCGAGGGAGAGAGGAAGGTGATGTAGGGAGCAGCGGAGCTAGTCACCGGTGGCGAGGTGCTCCGCTGTGGTCGCGCGGGGCGGCGGCCTCCTAGACGTCGGTGGAAGACCGGCGAGCTCCTAGACGCCGGTGGCGCAAGGCGGCGGCCTCTTTTGGTGCCATGGAGGAGGATGGGTGCATGGGCAAGAGGTCCATGTGAGAGCGTATGGAAAGTGAGAGGAGAGAGTGGTGGAAGAGAGGAGGGATTTGGGGGAGGAGATGGGGATTCGGCCGAGGATATGGCGACTTCACCTACCTACTATCAACTTAGTAGTAGCGAGGGTTAAAAATCCGTGCTACTTCTAATTAGCAGTAGCGCTTCTTTTTGTGCCGCGCTGCTGCTAAGATTCTGTGTATATGGTTTTCCCTAGTAGTGTCTGTTTAGTTTCTTTATCATATATGTGAATCATGCAATGCCATCTTGTTTAGCCAGGCGTCATATATGTGAATTTTGCAATGCCACCCTGGTTAGCCAGTCATCTTATATGTGAATTATATCATGACATCATTTTTTATTACGTGTTAAATTTGTCAACAATTTTAGTACATTCAATTACTCTTCCTGTGCATCCGGCATTCGGCACGGTCATGGAAAAAATCTGGAGTGGAAACAAGGTCTTCAGAGCAGACAATGCTATCTGATGAAGTGCATGTCTTGCTGCTTACAGATAGCTCCTGAGAGGAGGATTCAGAGACAGATGACCAGTCCTATTCCCCCCCCCCCCCGAGGTGCATGCTCTAACTTGGCAGGGTTATGTTGCTCATATCGTGCATATGGTATCTTGCATTGCTATGTCATTTGCTTAGTTTAGACATGCTTTGTGTGAATGCCAACTGTTTAGTGTCTAATTACCATATATGTGAATTATGCAATGCCATCTTATTGTAAGACATTATATATGTGAATTATGCAATGCTATCTTGTCGCAAGGCATTATATATGTGAATTATGCAATGACATGCTGTTTAGCCAAGCGTAATATATGTGAATTATATCATGCCGTCCTTTTTTTGTATTTCTCATTGCTTTTGTCAACAATGTTTGTATATTCAATTGCTCTTCCTGTGCATCAGCCATTTGAATTGGTGATGGAGAAATCTAGAGTGAAAACAAGGTCTTCAGAGCAGACAATGCTACCTGCTGAAGCAGATATCTTGCTGGTTACAGATATCTCTTCAGAGGAGGATTCAGAGGGAGATGACCAGTCCTATTATCCCCCTAAGGTGTATGCTCAAACTTGGCAGGGTTATATTACTCATATCAAGCATATGTTGTATTGCAATGCATAGTTTTTACATCATATACACGATATTGGATGCCATCTCCTTAGTTGACACATCATATATGCGATTGCCCTCTTCTCACTTCCTTAGTATATAAATCATATATTTGAATTATATCATGCCATGATGTTTACATAGACAACATGTATCTGAATTATGGCATGCCAATCCCATTTTCTAAAGACATAATATAGTTATATCATCTCATCCTATTTACATAGTCATCATATTTTGAATTATGTCATTCTATCCATGAATTACATCATGCCATCATGTTTCCATCGACGACATGTTTGTGATTTATGGCATGCCAACCACTTTAATAGACACATCGTATAGTTATATCATGTCATCCTATTTACATAGTCATCATATTTTGAAATATGTCATTCTATCCTGTTTAGTTAGCCATCATACATGTGAAATTGTGTCATGCTATCATATTTAATCAGCCATCATATATGTGAAATTATGTCCTGCTATTCTGTTTGGTTAGACCACATAAATGTAAATTATTTCATGCCTTGTTTTCTTCCCTACTATCCATTGCACCTGTCTATCTTACAATGTCTGTACATTCAATTACTTTTCTTGTTTATCAGCCATTTCAATTAGAGGGGGTGATGGCAGTATCTGTGGGAGTAAAAACACGGTCTTTAGAAAAGATCATGCTACCTATCGATGGAGATAGAACCACGGTTGTACTTGCCCAAGAACCAACACCACCACACATAACCCAGACTCACACAGATTGTACCCCTACCCAGTTGGACAGAGAACCAGCTACACCCCTTCTAACCCCAACCCCAGCAGATAGTAACCCAGTTCCCGTTGACACAACACTGTCTCCACCACAGAGCACCCAAACACGAGCATTTAGTAAGGCAACTGCAGTGCCCAAAGCACGAGGACCACCACTCCGAACCCCAAGTCAATGCTTAAAGAAGAAGAAGAATTGTTCTCAAGTCAGGTTCCGTAGCTATGGTTCATACTACTTTGCTCTTGCATCACTGTATTTACTCATACCAACTCATTTCAAATTTGAAGGATGCAATTGAAACTGCAATGGTGCAACAGGTATGTTTTAAACCTGTTTCTTTAACGTTTTTGCTGTTGTAACTTGCTCTATGTTGAGTTTAGTTTCAATTGAATAAACAATTATGTTCTCATGCCATGCACATTACAAGTGTTGTTATTGATGTGTAGTTTCCCACACTTATATTCTGTCTATGCTACTTTGTCTTAAATAGATATGATTCGAACTGTATCTATCTTGAATTGGCAACATAATCTAGAATGATATAGACCATACAGTGACCATACTACATAGATATATGTTTGTTTCATGCTGTTATCCTGTCCACCTTACTACTGAACTGGTTTACCAAAATGAGTTTCATATACTACATTGTAAACCTGTGATGTGTTTGTTTGTTTCTCTTTTAGAACGCAAATAAAATATTGGAGAAGAGTACCCCATTATGCAATGGTAAAGGAAGTAATGCAGATAAGGTTCAAGATAGTGAGACATCCCGGTTGGTCTCCAAGAAAGCCGATAAAAACTATATTGAAGACACTGACACAACCCCAAAGTCTTGTCTCGATGTAGTGTTTGAGTTACTAGCTACTACTGCTGGCACCAGCTCTTTGAACTCGCTGCCTGAATCAGTTCGGCTTCTTGAGTCTCAATTTCAAGTTGAAAGACATCGATCAGATGTTATGCGACAGGAAGCCAAAGGACTGAGGAAGTCCCTGCAGAATTCAGATGCATACTTTCTGGTGCAACAGCAAGTGCTGGAGGATTTAAGCGCCAATCAAGAGAAAGTTAAAAAGCTCGCTATGCATCTTGCCAGCATTATGGGTACCCAGGATATTGTTTCTTGAGCTCTTCTGAAGTGGTTTCAGTTCTGGACTTGTTTTCCTGCGGTGTTTATATGCTGCTTTGTTCCCTATATTTGCACTGGTGGCGAACTTTGATGCCCAGTGGATGTAATATGTGTAATAGCCATGATAGCCTAGCGTAAGTTGCTTGCTAATTTATTTCCTTATTGTCTTGTTTATTTGTTTTCTTGTAGTCAGTGCAGTTCTTTTTCCACGGTTTTCTAGTGGCCGCAATAACCTATTTTTTAAAACTAGGCCACAATAACCATGGGTTACATATTTACTGTAGTTAACATGGGCCTCCTACGGGCCCTAGAAACAATGGGCCTTCTACGGGACATAGAAACAATGGGCCTTATACGGGCCGTAGACAGAATGGGCCTTCTATGGGCCATATCATCAATGGGCCTCTCCAGGCCGTATGATCAGTTGGTCAAACATGGGTCAATAACAGACAACATTTTAGCCGTAAATGGGCTAGAGTTGAAATCGTCCGTTCATGGGCCGACCATAACGGGCCGTCATTAATTGGACGTATTTGATGCCGCTATGAAAATAGGCCAATGTATTAACGTACCACAAACTGGCCGACTGTAACCACGGGCTGAATTTGGCCCATAAGCAGAAAATGACAACAATGGGCCGTAAGTATTCGAATGCTGGAAATGAGCCCAAGAATAAATGGGCCCTAAGAAGGCCGAAAGATAAGATGGGCTGGAAACGGCCTAACAGAATAATGGGTCGTTAATGGGTATAAAGTGATACACTGTTCATTACGGGCCAGTTTCACCACATGCCGTTAATGGGTATAAAGTGATACACTGTTCATTACGGGCCAGTTTTACCATTGGTCGTTAATGGGCCGAGAGTTACTAAGGGCCTCATATGGGCTGAAAGACGTCAGGGGCCATACATGGGCCGGAAGTTAAAATGGGCTGGAATTATATTGGACGGCCCAGATGACGCTACTGGTGTAAGTGCATCTAGTGCCTCTTAGTGATTTTGGTGTATTGAAGACTTATAGGTTAAGGGACTAATGCGTTTGTGAGTGTACACAGGTCTATAAGTCTATGAGGAGTTTGATATTTACAAAAGTCGACCCCTAAAAATGAATATCTTCGACTGAAGATTTTGGTATTTCTGAAGACTTTCATGAAGACTTTGAAAGTGAAGAAATTTGTGTGTCCGTGAAGACTTGATATTCATGCGAGGAATATGAAGCTTGAAGACTTACGTTTTCATAGTTTTGTTTTTCTCTTTCTTGAGTCATAGGAAACACCGTACTATTAAAGGGGGTCGAGGAAATACTAAGGAAAAATTTCCATGTGATGCTCAACTCAAAATCCTACACCTACCAATCCCTTCGAGTCAAGCCATTGGAAATCTCATACAGTTCAGTCAATTTCTTCAGTGACAGAGACGAAGTTCTTCTGGTCTCTGAGGAAGTTTTCCTGACTGAGGAGTTAGGAATTCGCCAGTGCGGATTGCCTACACAGTGAGGAACATGATAGCCCTGAGGATTTTGCTACTCAAAATTCCGACCGTTGCTGTGCTATGCGCCAGCTATCCCAAAATATCTATCCACCTGACGGTCATATCATTGAAGGGCATTTATGTCTTATCATGTCGGGCTGCTCCCTAGGCTATAAATAGCCGCCCCCTACAACCACTAGCTGGTTGGCTTCTACGAGAGAAATTGACACTAGTCATTTGAGAGCAACCCATCCTTTGAGGACTTTGAGCGAAAATCATCAAGTGAGGAAAAACCAAAAACCCAAACACCTACAAACCCCCAAGTGATTGAGCATCACTGAAGAGATTGATCCTGAGTGGATGCGACGCTTGTTACCTTTGAAGACTGTGCTTCTTCCAGACGGTTAGGCGTCATGGTCTAGAGCATCCAAGAGGAATTGTGGATCGCTGAGTGACCAAAGTTGTGAAGGTTTGGAAGTCGCCTGAAGACTTACCACGAGTGATTGGATGAGGTCTGTGTGACCTTAGTTCAAGGAGAATATGGTGAGGACTGGGTGTCCTGAGCTGCATGTTCAGGACTGGGTGTCCGGGACTGTGTGTCCTCGAGTTTAAATACTCAGCCACTCCAGCCAGACGTACAACTGAGACAGCAGTTGGAACTGGTCTACCAAATCATTGTCTTCACCAAGCTTACTGGTTCTATTTCCTCAACTCTTTCATTTCCTCATAACTGTGTTGGTTGTTTGGTCATATCTGTGTTTGAAGACTTTGACTAAAGACTTTCTCAATTTCCTTAGTTTAGTTTCTTCAGTCTGTTTGTCTTCATCCTGTGTTATCCTGTGATTACGTTTCCTGTACTCTGTGCCTGTCTTCATTTCATCATGATGACTATGCTTGTATTCTGGTATGTTTACTTTTGAGTACTTATTCCGCTGCTAGTAGTTCTTCGTTAAGGAATTTCCTCACCGGCAAATTCCTCAGTGAAGAATTTCATAAAAATCGCCTATTCACCCCCCCTCTAGTCAATATAACGCACTTTCAATTGGTATCAGAGCAAGGTACTCCCTTGTTCTGTGTGATTTTGGTTTAACCGCCTGGAGTTTTAGTTATGTCGACCGCAGGTATGATCAAGGTCTCTGCTGGGTGTCCTACCTTCGATGGGACGGACTACCCCTACCGTAAGAATAAGATGCGAATGCATCTTGAAGCAATTGATAACGATCTCTGGTATGTTGTGGAAAATGGTGTTCCCTCAGTCACACCTTCTCTGAATGCTGCTGATGTGAAGAGATTCAAGCAACTTGACTCTCAAGCGAAGAATATCATATGTGGCCATTTGAGCAAAGGATAGTATGGCAGAGTGGGTGCTTTGGAGACAGCGAAGCTTATCTGGGACAGGTTGTCCAAAGTGAATGAAGGAGTCTCAACTCAGCGTGACTCTTGAGTTGATGTTCTTCACAATCTCTTCAACCGCTTCAAAAGACTAGACAATGAAAATGTTCAACAAACCTTCGATCGCCTCACTAACATCTCAAATTAGCTTCAAGCACTTGGTGCCACGGACATCACCGATCATGAGGTGGTGAAGAAATTGCTGAGATCGCTTAATTACACATTTGACACTCTGGCATTGATGATACAAGAACGTGCTGATTACAAGTCACTTGATCCCGCTGATATTCTCGAGAGGCTAAATACTCATGAGTTCCAACTTGCTGAAAAGAGAGATCTCTATGGTTCAAGCTATGGCAGATCACGTGCACTAAAGGCCAAGGCAGTATCTGAGTCCGAAGATGAAGACTCTAATAGCAACCTTGGTGATCCTGAAGAACTGAGCCATGATCTGGCTCTGCTCATGAATAAGTTCCAAAAGTTCTCAAGACGTGGTCTCCTTGGAAGACCCTCAAGGAGCAATGATTCCTCATCAAGTGACTACAAGAGGAGGCTCTGCCACAAATGCAAGAAGCCTGGACATTACATTCAAGACTGTCCTCAATGGGAAAAGGAATCAAAGAAGAAGAAATACAAGGATTACAGTTCTGATGATGCGAAGAAAAAGAAGAAATCCTCAAAATCCTCATCATCAAAATCCTCAAAGCCTTCATATCACAAGAAGAGCAACTCCAAGAAGGCCAGGGCATTCATTGGCAAGGAAATGGACTCTGAAGCTGAATCTGAAGAAAATGAGGAAGAGGAGTCATCTGAGGAGTCCGAATCCGGAGTGGCGAGCCTAGCTCTCGCTACTGCATTCGTCAGCAAGTCTATCTTCAACACTGTAGAAAATAACCTCACCAACAAAGCTGATGAAGGGGATGATGACTACGCTCCCACCTACTACTTCATGGCAAAGGGTGCCAAGGTACTCAAATATACCTCATCTGAATCAAGTGAGAATGAATCTGATGAAAATCTTAAGCCCAGCTATTCTAAACTTGCTAAGATTGCTGTAAAACAACAAAGGGCTTTAGAAAAGGTTCAAAACATGCTAGACAAAAGTGATGATATGTTGAGTGAAGAAATGGATCGCACTAAAGCCCTGACTGAAAATCTTCAGAGATTTTAGACTAGGTTTGACAATCTTCAAAGTCATCATAACACTCTCTTATCCGATCATGAGAAGCTTTCTTATGAATTTCTTCAAAGAAAGCAAGATCTTGAAAAGCTAAGAGTGAGTTATGAAGATCTTCAGAAGGAGCGCGATTCATTACTTGCTCAACAAATCAGCGCTTCTCAGGAAGAATTTGTTCCTCCATGCTTGAAGTGCATTGAACGTGAATCTGCTAATTCTTCACCTGAATGTTCAAATGCTGCTAATGTTTCAAATTCTTCACATGCCTCTGCTATCACTAATTCCTCATGTGAGGACATTGCTAGTATCACTGACGATGCAGGGCTGAAGGAATTGTACACGACAGGCATGTACAAAAGCCTCAAAGGGCATCAGGCTCTTTGTGATGTGTTTAAAAAGTAGATCCTCAACAGGAACCCTAGGAAAGAGGGTATCGCCTCTGAGAGGAAACTCAATGCTGATGGTACATATTGGAAGCCTAAGCAGTACCCCAAAACTACATGGGTTGCTGCAAAGGGACCTCCAGTTGATCCATCTAACTTATGTGGATTGGCATGTGAATCTCCTCATTCTGATGATGAGTCAATTGACTCCAACTATAAGCTATTCAAAAATTAGAATGGTGAAGTATTTGCTAGATATGTTGGCACTAACTGCAGGAACGGCTCCCCTATGAAGAAAATCTAGGTTCCCAAAAGATGCCTTGAAAATCTTCAGGTGAATGTCATCATGACGCCACCTGTGAAGAATAGGAACCCCAGATCAAATTTTTCATATGGACCAAATTCCTCATATGGATCAAAGTCCTCATATGAACATCATCGTGCTAACCTGTCTGTTTTGCAGGGAAGATCTAAGGAGTATGGATATGTGCATTATTCTTCAAATCATTATGTCCATAAGTCCTTGAAGAATTTCTCTGCATACTCTTATGCTTACTCTAACCCCTCTTATGTGAAACGATATGGACTAGCTTCTATGCCATCCTTTTCGTATTGAGCTCGCAGAATGATGAACTCTTTGCCACCCCCTCAGATGTGGGTGGTGAAGAAAAAGAACTAATCTCTTCTGCAGGGTCAGGTCTCCAGACACACGTAATCGTCTGAAGAATTTGCTGGAGACCTGAGCATGCCTAATAGGACGCAGGCTAATCATGAAGAAATGAACTTTCATTTCTCACGTCCCCATACTGCTTTATCAATCCTTTTACTTGATGAAATTGATCTGATGAATTGATGCCATATTATTCACCAATGAAGTATATGAGTTTGTAAGCTGCAGTAATTCGTCTGCAGGATGATCAACCTAAAGCCACTGAGTGGGTCCTCGATAGTGGATGTACAAATCACATGACTGGTGACAAGAATCTATTGATGGATGCTCCGTTATCTCCTTCGCATCTGAAGCATATCATGTTTGCTGACAAAGGCAAAAGTGAGGTATTGGGTCTAGGTAAGGTTGCGATTACAAAGGATCGACACATGGACAAAGTCATGCTTGTTAAGTCATTAGGATACAATCTTATGTCTGTCTCAATGCTTTGTGATCTTGATATGGTTGTTGTCTTTGGCAAGTACCATTGTGTTGTGGTTATGGAAGCTGAGAATTCCAAAGTCTTCGAAGGCTTTAGGAGAGGAGACCTGTATATTGTTGATTTCTCTACAGGACCACAACCAGCCGTGTGCTTACTTGCAAAAGCTTCAGAGGGGTGGCTCTGGCATCGACGACTTGGTCATGCAGGCATGAGGAATTTGCACACGCTTGCGAGGAAGAAGCATGTCATTGGCATCAAGAATGTCAAATTCCTCAAGGATCACCTATGCGGAGCCTGTGAAGCTGGGAAGATGACAAAGGCCAAGCATCCAGCAAAGACTATCATGACCACCACTCGCCTGTTTGAATTGCTTCACATGGATCTCTCTGGTCCTAATCATTATTCTGCTATTTCAAATGAAGCATCTCAATATGGATTTGTTATTGTTGATGATTATTCTCGCTACACATGGGTACACCTTGTTACTTACAAACATGAAGTGCAGGAAGTCTTCAAACGATTTTCCTCGAGGGCTTCAACCAACTTTGGTGTGAAGATCAAGCACATCAGAAGTGACAATGGCACTGAGTTCAAGAATTCTAGTCTCGATGACTATCTTGATGAACTTGGTATTTCTCATGAGTTATCTGCTCCCTACACTCCTCAGCAGAATGGCGTCGTGGAGCGCAAGAACAGGACTCTTGCTAAGATGGCTCGCACTATGCTTGATGAATACAAAACGCCTCGTCGTTTCTGGACTGAGGCAATAGATACTGCGTGCCACATCATCAACAGAGTATATCTTCACAAATTCTTCAAAAAGACTGCCTATGAACTCCTCACTGATAAGAAACCCAATGTAAGTTATTTCAAAGTCTTCGGTGCTAAATGTTGGATGAGATCCTCATCACAACTCAAAATTTGCACCAAAAGCACATGAAGGTTTTATGCTTGGTTACGGAAAGGACTCGCACACCTACAGAGTCTTCAACAACGTTCTTCACAAAGTTGTTGAAACTGTAGATGTGCAGTTCGATGAAACTAATGGCTCACAAAGAGAGCACCTACCTACTATGATAGATGAACCAGCACCTGAGGAAACTATCAAGTTCAAGGCTACTGAGGATGTCATTCCTACTGAAGAATCTGCTGAAGAATTCATTCCAGAACATGAAGAACGTCGAGCTAATGCACCTGAAGAAAATGCTGAAGAAAATGGTGCTGAAGAAAACGCTGATCAAACTCTTCAACGACAACCAGCTCATCCTCGCATTGCAAAAGAAGTGCAAGTTGAAAAGATCATCAATGACATCAAAGCGCCAGGTCCTCTCACACGCTCAAAAGCTTCACATTTGTCTAACTTTTGTGGGCAATATGCTTTTGTCTCTATTACAGAGCCCACTAAGGTAGATGAAGCATTTCTGGAGCCTGAGTGGATTCAGGCAATGCAAGAGGAATTACATCAGTTCGAGCTCAACAATGTCTGGGAACTGGTCAAACGTCCAGATCTTCACAAGCACAATATCATCGGCACAAAGTGGATCTACCGCAACAAGCAAGATGAAAATGGCCTTGTGGTGAGGAATAAGGCACGACTTGTAGCTCAAGGCTACACACAGGTTGAAGGAATTGATTTCGATGAAACTTTTGCGCCTGTTGCTACACTTGAGGCTATTCGCATATTACTTGCTTATGCTAACCATCATGATATCACTTTATATCAAATGGATGTGAAAAGTGCATTCCTCAATGGTAAGCTTGAGGAAGAAGTATATGTTGCTCAACCCCCAGGTTTTGAAGATCCAAAGAATCCTGACAAAGTCTTCACACTCAACAAGGCCCTCTATGGCCTCAAGCAGGCCCCACGGGCTTGGTATGATACCTTGAAGGAACTCCTCATGAAGAAAGGCTTCAAACCCGGTTCACTCGACCCTACTCTTTTCACTAAATCTTATGATGGTGAATTCTTTGTGTGCCAAATATATGTTGATGATATTATCTTTGGCTATACTGATCAATGTTATAGTGATGAATTTTCCTATATGATGAGTGAAGAATATCAAATGTCTAGGATGGGAGAGTTGAAATTCTTCTTCGGTCTTCAAATTCGTCAACAACACAATGACATATTCATCTCTCAGGAGAAATACCTCAAGGATGTACTAAGGAAGTTCGGCATGCAAGATTGCAAAGGCGTCAAAATTCCTATGCCCACAAATGGCCCTCTGTGCACTGATGAAAATGGTATTGACTTCGATCATAAGGTATACCGCTCCATGATAGGTTCCTTACTGTACTTATGTGCATCTAGGCCAGATATAATGCTTAGTGTTTGCATGTGTGCCTGATTTCAAGCTGCACCGAAGGAATCACACCATAAGGCTATGAAGCATATTCTTCGATATCTAGCTCACACACCAACACTTGGATTATGGTACCCCAAGGACTCGGATTTTGATCTTGTTGGATATTCTGACTCTGACTATGCTGGTGATCGTGTGGATCGCAAGTGAACATCTGGTACATGTCATTTCCTCGGACGATCTTTGGTCTGTTGGTCCTCGAAGAAACAGAACTGTGTATCACTATCTACTGCTGAAGCTGAGTACATTACCGTTGGTTCTTGCTGTGCCCAATTCCTATGGATGAAGCAAACTCTCAAGGACTACGGCGTCAACATGAAGAATGTGCCTCTCCTCTGTGACAATGAGAGTGCCATCAACATTGCTCACAACCCAGTTCAGCACTCGAAGACAAAGCACATTCAGATTCATCATCATTTTCTTCGTGATCATGTGTTGAAGGGCGACATTTCTATTGAGCATGTGAAGGCTGAAGAACAGCTAGCCGATATCTTCACAAAGCCCTTGGATGAGAAGAGATTTAGCAAGTTGCGGTGTGAGCTAAATATCCTAGAATCTTCGAATGTCCTTCGGAAAGGACACTCATCCTAACACTTATGCAAAATTGATGACTTCGATGTGCAACACATGAAGAAACGTTTTTTCTTCAATCAATGAAGAATGACACTCTTAGTGTGAAGAAATTAACGAAGAATTTGATTCTCAGAACCCTACGATAATTGTACGCGGTGTCTGAAATCATCATTCTTATACGGTGGGTCACGCCACCACCAAAAGTTGAAATTCCTCAATTATTCATATTCTTCAACTTTGCATTGTCTTCACTTGTCCCGTCGTTTTTCTTCATTGGCTATATATATATGAGTTTATGTCCTCTACAGCATTCACTTATTGCTATTTCTTCAAGTTGGTTTTCTGCTAAGTGAATGTGATCGGACCCTTCCCCTCTATGCTATACTCAACCCAATCTGTTCACAAATTCTTCATGTGCGTTCTATTTGAAACTCGTTCAAAATCTTCACTGTATCCTTGTCAGCTGAAGAAATTGCGAACGGAATTTTAAAACCTATCTTATCTAAATTTTCGGCTTTGCCGCTCAAACCGTTCCGCATCCCACGATACACGATCTCCACCTCTCACTACGTGGGTGACACATGTCATGCGAATGAGAAGGGTCAAGGGCACGTTCGTCCAATTTCTTCAGGCGAGCAGTTTTTCACCGTGGCTATAAATACCCCTCCTTCCCTTCCTCACTTCTTTTACTCCGCTCGACCTCTCTCTCCAACTCGAGCTTCTAAAACCCTAGCGCCGCCGCTACTTCATCGCCGCCGGTGAGGAAGAGCTTCACTGCCTCGACCTCGTCGCCGACGTACTCGCGCCGACCGCGGAAATCTTCACTTCGCTGCCGCCGTAGCCGTCTTCCTCCGCCAAGTTAGGGCGTGGAAGATCTGCACAGATGAACTTCACATCTCCTCACTCCAGTTCGTCGTGTTCTTTGTCCAGGGTAATTAAAATTTACTTTTACTGCCCTCGTCGATTCGAATGATTATCTACAAAATCTTCAAATGTGTTTTTCTTCATATCTTCACACACTGAACACCTCACAAGTCATCTGTTCTTGATTCGTTTCTCTAAGCATCATTTTTCTTCAAGATTCCTCAATTGTGTGGATCTTCGATCTATACAACTCTGGAACCTAAGACAAAGAACGCTTAGTGAAAATCTTCAAGACTCATCTGGTCAAATTCCTCAAACTTGTTCTTTTTGAAAAACCTTCTGAGAACGCATATGACCTCTCCAAATTCCTCGCAACTATACTCTGTTCATAGGTACACATGTCAGCTGCTGAATCACTAGGTTCTCATCAACTTAACTCATTTGTAGCGTTCCTTGAAGAAAAGTTGCATTCTTCTTTAGAGAATTCAATTGTTCAAATTCCTTAACTGAAGAAAATGGCTGATGGTAAGAAGCCACAGAAGGGAGGAAAGAGGCCTGAGGTAAATACAACGTTTGAAATCCCTGATGACATATATGCTAGGTACTACACACCTACTGAGGAAACCAATAATGAGCGCAAAGTGCACAAACAGAGGATAGAGAGGAGATGGGCAAGAGAATGGAGGGAGTACAGATATGTCACTCCTAAGTACATGAAGAAATTCACACTCAATCCTCCATGCCCAAGAGCTCCATTGGCACCTGGACAAATAGCAGATCCCACCAGCCTCAAGCACGGTGAGGACTATCCTGATGAATGGGCCAAGCGCCAAACCAAGTTGGCTAAGCAAGCCAGAGAAGCAGTGATGAAATTCAATGAAGACTCTGCCGCTGCTGCTGCCTCTGCTGTCAAGCCAAAGAAGGCTATGTCTAAGAAGCCTGCACGCAGGCCAAGTTCCTCAGCAATGCCCTCACTGTCAGAATCATCAAAGCCCTCACGGCCAATTCCTCATGCTGCTCCTGTTCCTCCAAAGTCCTCAGCTCCTCCGCCAAAGCCTTCAGCTGTTCCAACCAAATCCTCAGCACCTGTGCATCTCGCCTCGTGCCAAAGGACTGCCAGCATCTCCATTGCCTCAGGTGTCTCAGCTAGTTCCTCAGCTGGCCCCTCACTGCTGAAGACAAAGGCCACTGCTGGACGAGGTCCTCGCCCAAGTCCTCAAAAGAAGGAAGTCGCTTTCCATGTGCCGACTGATGAAGATGAAGCTGATGATGATGAACTTGCAGAAATCATCAGAGACAAGCAAGTCAGGGATCAGAGGTACCACTGCTTTTGGTTCCCAAGATGATCCTCGACTACATTGATGATTGGCACAAGGACCCCAACACTCCCTTGCCTGACTTCAAGCTGACTCCTGGCCAGAGTCACATGCTGACCCACTTCATTCAAGAAGAAAAGTGGAAATTTGAGAAGGCCAGGCAGATCAAGAAAGCGCAGTACAAGAAAGAGCGCTATCTGAAGAAAAATGTTGTCTCTATGACAACTGAAGAACTTGTCACTATTCAGACCGAGATTAAGAAACTTAGTGATGACTTTGACGCATATCGCTCTGATTGGCTTGGAGCCAAGGTTCGTTTTGTGAAACTTGTGAATAACTTCACTTCCAATGCTGTAGCCCCAACGCAACAGGAAATTCCTCAGGCTGAAGCATCTGCTCAGCCTACTGAAGAAAATGCCAGCACCGCTGATGACAATCAGGCTGCTGAAGATAATGTGAGTTCCAGGGCTGATGACTGCATTCCAGCCGCTGAAGAAATTGCCAGGGCACCCACTAGTGGTGTGCCTAAAGAAACTGAAGAACTCAGGGCAACTGCATCAGTTGTGCCTGTAGAAAATCAACCAAATTCCTCAGCTGCTCCTGCACCAACTTCAACTCCAATCCTTCCATCTTCATCAGATGTGAAGAAGACCAAGGCTGCAGAGCGTGCTGCAGTGAAGAAAAGGAAAGCATCAATTGTTTCAGATTCTTCAGCTCCGAAGAAAATGAAGCCTATGACAAGCTCATTTGCAAATCCGATTGATGTTGTTCCCATCTCAACCAGGCCATCAAAGGACCTTGTTCCTTTTGATGAAGAATATGTGATCCCCAGCGGATCTGATGAAGAAACTCCTTCTGCTGCTTCGTCTGAACCATTGGATGACGAAATTGAAGTGGATGCGATTCCTTCAACACCTATCATCTCCTCACATATGCCTTAGTTCACAACTGAAGAGGCTGACGTTGAAGAAATGGAAGATGAAGATGTGGACATTGGCTGCTCCACACCCGTAATCAGTGATGAATTCTGGAAAGTAAGCATCCAAACTCTCCAATGTTCACCCCTCTACAGAAAATTCCTCAGTCCCCCACACAAACTGTACACATGGGCTCTGAAGAAACTCATCCCACTACATCTGTCCATGAGGAAATTCCAGCCACTAGCGCTGAAGAAACTGCTGCTGTTGAACAACCAACAACGCAGAATGCCACCGAGGAGGAACCAGAAATTCCTCAGCCTGAAGAACCTGCGATTGAGATTCCTGAGGTCATGATGCAACTCACTGACACTCCTCTGCCGAAGCCAAAGGATCCATTCTCACGCAAGCAAAAGTTCAAGGCTGATGATTTCTTCGGTGAGCACGTCTTCTTTGAAGATTACAACCCATATGACTCTGCTCGCATTAGGAAGAGGCGTTTCTGGACTGCCAGTCAAGCAAATTTCTATTCCTCAGTGCTGTTCAACAAGGAGAAGATCTTCTACCATGAGCATATTCCTCACGTGGATATGGAATCTCTGCCATGCTTCGCACCAGTCCTCAGTGTTCTTCACGACGCTGGAATGCTCAACTTTTTCTCTGACATCTGCGATTGGAATGAAGAACTGATTCTTCAATTCTATGCAACACTGCACATCACCAGAGATGCTGAAGATGTGAATTCATGGGTGCTGTACTGGATGTCTGAAAACACTCACTACACTGCACCAGCCTCTGAATTGCTTCGTGCTCTACCACTCAGTCCTCCCCTTGAAGAAGCTCGCTGCATCTACAGTGAACCTGAGCTCACACATCATTACATGCAGGTGCTGATGAAACCTATGAAGCCAGGTCAAGCACCAAGAACCAAATTCCTCGTGAAGGAATTGCTGTACGTGCCCAGAACTGTCTATCATATTCTTACAAGGACAATCAGTCCCATCAAAGGCCACGACTCATCTGATGAGGAAATTGTTGGCATCATGAAGAATCTGGTATTCAACATCGTTCATGGCATTCCTGTCAATTATCACAATTTCTTCATGAGGACTATGGCAAATGTTGCACTGTCACCGTTTGAGCTGAAGCCTTATGCACCTTGGATTATGAGATTCCTCAGAACAAGGTCTTCACTCAACTACAAAGCTGATTTCCAGAATCATCTTAGCTACTTGCCCCCAATTGAAGTCCTCAAGCAGACATATTCCTCAGTTGATGGAAAGGGCAAAGCACCAGCTGTAATAGATGAAGCCATTCGTCCATTGGATGGTCAGTTTCGCAAAGCTGCATCTTATTCCACCAATGATGACTCTGCCACACATGACTCTGCCAATGGACCCAAGTCCACTCCTCAAGCCACTTCTCCGCGCGTGATGACTAACCGTGAACTTCTGCTTAGTCTTCACTAGAAGGTGGATCGAAATCACAAATGGGTTAAGCGTCAGTTTGGTTCACTTCTTCACAACATGACTGCCACACACAATGCAGTGAAGAAAAACCACTACTACCTCCATCAAGTCTTGTGTCGCACCTGGGCAATCCTGTCACATATATATGGTGAAGTAGATCTGAAGAACATGGGTCTCAAAGAAGATTTTGACTGGTCTGCACCTCCACCGAAGAAATTCAAGAAGGTCCAGGTTCCTTCTCTGGTGGCCAGCTCATTTTCTTCATCGCACGACACTGATGAACATGAAGATTTGGACGACACTGCGGTAGGCCCTACATCAACAAACGACCCCAACAATGTTGGCGCTCCTTCATCAACATGATTATCTTCAGGGGCGTTAGTCCTCATTTTCGATCCTTTTGGTCATTCGATGACAAAGGGGGAGAAATATGAGTTAGTCTTCAAGTGGGTCTACTATATGGGCGTTTTTTACTTGCTAAGTTACAACTCTCGTTCTTCTGAAACTTCATTGGATCGAGTTGTAATCATAAACCCGATGGTGCTCTGATACTTTTGATGCACTGTGCTCTGATACTTTTGATGCACTATTCTGCATGCTTATTCCTTGTTAATATTATTGCACGCATGCTGAATTTCATCAGGCACCATATTTCATCATGCATTTCAAATTCTACATATTATATGTTAAATGCGTGTATGAATTACAAGATATAGGGGGAGATCTCCATGATTCAACTCTTCAAGTGTGCATTGCTTCAAAGGCAAATTCCTCACTATGCACATCTTCAGGGGGAGTTCTTCTATATCTTGCAATCAAATTCCTCAATATCAGTAGCTACACTTCATATGTTTATCCCCGTTGAAAACTTAACCTATATTGTGATCAATCACCAAAAAGGGGGAGATTGTAAGTGCATCTAGTGCCCCTTAGTTATTTTGGTGTATTGAAGACTTATAGGTTAAGGGACTAATGCGTTTGTGAGTGTACACAGGTCTATAAGTCTATGTGGAGTTTGATATTTATAGGAAAAGTCGACCCCTAAAAATGAATATCTTCGACTGAAGATTTTGGTATTTCTGAAGACTTTCATGAAGACATTGAAAGTGAAGAAATTGGTGTGTCCGTGAAGACTTGATATTCATGCGAGGAATATGAAGCTTGAAGACTTTCGTTTTCATAGTTTTGTTTTTCTATTTCTTGAGTCATAGGAAACACCGTACTGTTAAAGAGGGTCGAGGAAATACTAAGGAAAAATTTCCATGTGATGCTCAACTCAAAATCCTACACCTACCAATCCCTTCGAGTGAAGCCATTGGAAATCTCATACAGTTCAGTCAATTTCTTCAGTGACAGAGATGAAGTTCTTCTGGTCTCTGAGGAATTTGTCCTGACTAAGGAGTTAGGAATTCGCCAGTGCGGATTGCCTACACAGTGAGGAACTTGATAGCCCTGAGGATTTTGCTACTCAAAATTCTGACCGTTGTTGTGCTATGCGCCAGCTGTCCCAAAATATCTATCCACCTAACGGTCATATCATTGAAGGGCATTTATGTCTTATCATGTTGGGCTGCTCCCTAGGCTATAAATAGCCGCCCCCTACAACCACTAGCTGGTTGGCTGCTCCGAGAGAAATTGACACTAGTCATTTGAGAGCAACCCATCCTCTGAGGACTTTGAGCGAAAATCATCAAGTGAGGAAAAACCAAAAACCCAAAACCCAAACACCTACAAACCCCAAGTGATTGAGCATCACTGAAGAGATTGATCCTAAATGGATCCGACGCTTGTTACCTTTGAAGACTGTGCTTCTTACAGACGGTTAGGCGTCATGGTTTAGAGCATCCAAGAGGAATTGTGGATCGCCGAGTGACCAAAGTTGTGAAGGTTTGGAAGTCGCCTGAAGACTTACCACGAGTGATTAGACGAGGTCTGTGTGACCTTAGTTCAAGGAGAATACGGTGAGTACTGGGTGTCCTGAGCTGCGTGTTCAGGACTGGGTGTCCGGGACTGTGTGTCCTCGAGTTTAAATACTCAGCCACTCCAACCAGACGTACAACTGAGACAACAGTTGGAACTGGTCTACCAAATCATTGTCTTCACCAAGCTTACTGGTTCTATTTCCTCAACTCTTTCATTTCCTCATAACTGTGTTGGTTGTTTGGTCATATCTTTGTTTGAAGACTTTGACTGAAGACTTTCTCAATTTCCTCAGTTTAATTTCTTTAGTCTGTTTGTCTTCATCCTCTGTTATCCTGTGATTACGTTTCCTGTACTCTGTGCCTGTCTTCAATTCATCATGATGACTATGCTTGTATTCTGTTATGTTTACTTTTGAGTACTTATTCCGCCGCTAGTAGTTCTTCATTAAGGAATTTGCTCACCGGCAAATTCCTCGGTGAAGAATTTCATAAAAATCACCTATTCACCCCCCCTCTAGTCGATATAACGCACTTTCAACTGGGCCTAATTCGGATAGGCCGTAAACGGGCCTTGGGTTAGCGGGCTGTAAATGGGGTATATGCGAATAGGACGTTAACAGGCTTGCCATGGGCCGACCCGCCACCTTTTGACCAAGTCAAACGGGCCGGCCTTTTCACAGGAATGGGCATCTGTTGGGACGTGTCACGTGTCGACGTATGATAGGTGCTTTGGGTCCAATGATTGGATGACATCTGTCCCAACGGTGAGCCGACACGTGTTTCCTCCACCCAATGATGATTTTACACATGGAAAATCCCCATAGGTCGGGGTTGTTAACGGGTTATCGGATCCAAAACCGGACCCTATAGCTTAACGACATTCCTATTGCAATCATCTGCAACTACAACAGAAGTATTAAGGTAAACCTAACTATAGCATGAAACATATGGATCCAAATCAGCCCCTTACGAAGCAACGCATAAACTAGGGTTTAAGCTTCTGTCACTCTAGCAACCCATCATCTACTTATTACTTACCAATGCCTCCCTCTAGGCCCAAACAATGGTGAAGTTTCATGTAGTCGATGTTCACATGACACCACTAGAGGGATGACAACATACATCTCATCAAAATGTCGAACGAATACAAAATTCACATGACTAGTAATAGCAAGACCTCTCCCATGTCCTCAGGAACAAACGTAACTACTCACAAAGCGTATTCATGTTCATAATCAGAGGGGTATTAATATGCATAATGGATCTGAACATATGATCTTCCACCAAGTAAACCAACTAGCATCAACTACAAGGAGTAATCAACACTACTAGCAACCAGCAGGTACCAATCTAAGGTTTGGACACAAAGATTTGATACAAGAGATGAACTAGGGTTTGAGATGAGATGGTGCTGGTGAAGATGTTGATGGAGATTGACCCCCTCCCGATGAGAGGATCGTTGGTGATGACGATGGTGATGATTTCCCCTCCCGAAGGGAAGTTTCCCCGGTAGAACAGCTCCGCCAGAGCGCTAGATTGGTTCCGCCAAGGTTCCGCCTCGCGGCGGCAGAGTCCCGTCCCGAAAGCTTGCTCATGATTTTTTCATGGACGAAAGACCTCATATAGCAGAAGATGGGCATCGGAGGGCCACCAGGGGGCCCACGAGGCAGGGGGCACGCCCCCACCCTCGTGGCCAGGGTGTGGCGCCCCTCTGGAGCTTCTTGCGCTCAGTATTTTTTATATATTCTGGAAATAGCTTCCGTGAAGTTTTTCAGGACTTTTCGAGCTATGCAGAACAGGTCTCTAATATTTGCTCCTTTTCCAGCCCAGAATCCTAGCTGCCGGCATTCTCCTTCTTCATGTAAACCTTGTAAAATAAGAGAGAATAGGCATAAGTATTGTGACATAATGTGTAATAACAGCCCATAATGCAATAAATATCGATATAAAAGCATGATGCAAAATGGACGTATGAACTCCCCCAAGCTTAGACCTCGCTTGTCCTCAAGCGAAAGGCGAAATCAAAAAATATGTCCACATGTTTAGAGATAGAGGTTTCCATGAAAATAAAATACGGATATGAGGGCATCATGATCATTCTTAACACAACAACATTTGTATATATTTTCATATGATCTCTTATGCTAAAGTAACAATTCAATCACAATTTCAAGTATGAATCATAAACTTCATTGAGAACCAACAAACTCTAATCTTGGCATTGAGGCAATTGCAATTTATCATAACATAGGAAAGAGTCAATATGAGAGCTTTTCAGCAAGTCCACATACTCAACCATCTTTTAGTCTTTCACAATTGCTAACACTCACACAATATTTATGGGTATGAAGTTTTAATTGGACACAGAGAAACATAGGGGCTTATAGTTTTGCCTCCCAACGTTTTACCTCAAGGGTAATGTCAACCATAATAGTTCATGAAGACTCACATCCAATTAGCTATATATATCAGGATCTTTCCAAAATATTGTGCTTGCCAAAGGATAAAAAATAAAACGGAAAGGTGAAGATCACCATGACTCTGATGTAAGTTAGAGGATAAAAGTAAAAGACATGCCCTTCGTAGAGGGAAGCAGAGGTTGTCATGCGCTTTTATGGTTGGATGCACAAAATCTTAATGCAAAAGAACGTCACTTTATATTGCAACTTGTGATATGGACCTTTATTATGCAGTCCGTCGCTTTTATTTCTTCCATATCACAACATCGTATAAAGCTTATTTTCTCCGCACTAATAAGTCATACATATTTATAGAGCAATTTTTATTGCTTGCACCAATGGCAACTTACTTGAAGGATCTTACTCAATCCATAGGTAGATATGGTGGACTCTCATGGCAAAACTGGGTTTTGGGATATTCGGAAGCACAAGTAGTATTTCTACTTGATGCAGAGAACTTGGCTAGCATGAGAGGGAAAGGCAAGCTCAACATGTTGGATGATCCATGAAAATATAATTTATCTTAGATGAAAGAAAACATAACCCATTACGTTGTCTTCCTTGTCCAACGTCAACTCTTAGCATGTCATACTTTAATGAGTGCTCACAATCATAAAAGATGTCCAAGATAGTGTATTTATATGTGAACCACTCTTTCTTTATTACTTCCTATTAATTGCAACGATGACCAAAACTATGTTTGTCAACTCTCAACAACTTTTATTCATCATACTCTTTATATGTGAGCTCATTACTCTCCATAAGATCCATATGATCTCTTTATTTCTTTTTATTCTTTCTCTTTTTATTTTATTCCCTCAAGATCATAGCAAAATAATCAAGCCCTTGACTCAACACTAATCTTTATTATATATAGCTCACCGACTCGATTACATAGAATGATCATAACACAAAACTCACAACTAAGTCATACTAAAACTTTATTCTACTAGAGCAAGATATTTTCAAAAGGATCGAACTAAGAAAACGGTAAAGATAAAAGTGATGGTGATACGATACCGGGGCACTCCCCCAAGCTTGGCAGTTGCCAAGGGGAGTGCCCATACCAGATACTCAGTTCTTCTTTGTTGGTGAAGAAGGTGGAGTTGTTGATGATATAGGCTTGTCGTCCCTCTTTCCAAGGCATATGCTCACCATCATAGAAGGATGATCGAGTCTCCTGAATCCTCAGATCTACAGCCAAACTCATCCTCTTGAATCTATATTCATACTCACAGTTTTGATTTTGCAGGTCATAGATCTGGTCTTGGAGGTGCTTGATTTTCTCATGAAGCGTGAAGATGGCCTCCCCAATGTCCTTGACATCCAGCTTGTGGTTGTTGCTGAACTCCGTGATCATAATGTGATTGGAGTCGAGTCCACGCTCCACCATCTCCTGACACTTGAAAACTTGATGCTCCAATGCCTCGAGCCTTCCCTTCGTGCTTCCGGTCCACCTTGGTCCCTTAGCGTCGCGGATGTGCAACAACACCTCACGCATCTCAATGGTTTGAGGGTGTTGCAGCACCTCCGCGAGGTAGGGGTTTATGACATTCTTGAAGAACTTGTCCTTGGGGGCACTTGGAGAAAACATGACGACCTAGATCTGTCAGAAAAACAGCTCGAAACAAAGACAAGAGATATTTGTGTGATACGGTGGTCAAAACCTATGAGAGATTATATAATGAATTTTTACCGACCAAAAGAAGTATCGTGCAAGAAAACAGAGTCCAGAGAGCGCACGAGGTGCCCACGAGGCATGGGGCGTGCCCAGGGGGGTAGGGCGCGCCTCCCACCCTCATGTCCTTTTCGGTCTGCTTCTGATTTTCCTATTTTATTAAATAATCCAAAACAAAGAAATATTGCCATTAGAACTGTTTTGGTGTCAGTTTACTTACCGTACCATGTACCTATTCCTCTTCGGAGTCTGAGACGTCCCGGAAAGTGTCCCTTATGTATTCCTCCAGGGTTATGGTTTCAATAACATTAGTTTCAACATTTATGGGATTACTTGAGATATAATGTTTAATTCTTTGACCGTTCACCACCTTCGGATTTGTGCCTTTGAAGTTGTTGATTTTTATGGCACCGGAACAATAGACCTCCTCGATAACGTAAGGACCTTCCCATTTAGAGAGAAGTTTGCCTGCAAAGAATCTTAAACGAGAGATGTACAGCAATACATAATCACCTACATTGAACTCACGCTTTTGTATCCTTTTATCATGCCATCTTTTAACTTTTTCTTTAAACAGCTTGGCATTTTAATAGGCTTGGGTTCTCCATTCATCAAGTGAGCTAATGTCAAATAACCTCTTCTCACCGGCAAGTTTGAAGTCATAGTTGAGCTCTTTAATAACCCAATATTTCTTATGTTCTAATTCAAGAGGTAAGTGACATGCTTTGCCCTAAACCATTTTATACAGAGACATACCCATAGGATTTTTATATGCAGTTCTATAAGCCCATAATGCATCATCAAGTTTCTTGGACCAATTCTTTGTATATCTGTTAACAGTCTTTTGCAATATTAATTTGAGCTCTCTGTTACTTAATTCTACTTGACCACTAGACTGTGGGTGATAAGGAGACGCAATTCTTTGATTAACATCAAACTTAGCAAGCATTTTATGAAAGGCACCATGAATAAAGTGTGAACCACCATCAGTAACTAAATATCTAGAGACTCCAAACCTCGGGAAGATAACTTCTTTAAGCATCTTAATAGAGGTGTTATGATCAGCACTACTAGTTGGAATAGCTTCTACCCACTTAGCAACGTAATCAACAGCAACTAAAATATGTGTATACCCATTAGAGGAAGGAAAAGGTCCCATATAATCAAAGCCCCAAACATCAAATGGTTCAATAACAAGTGAATAATTCATAGGAATTTCTTGACGTCTACTAATATTACCAATTCTTTGTCATTCATCACAAGACAAGACAAACTTACGGGCATCCTTGAAGAGAGTAGGCCAATAATAACCGGATTGCAATACCTTATGTGCAGTTCTATCTCCAGCATGGTGTCCTCCATAAGCCTCGGAGTGACACTTGCGTAGGATCTATTCCTGTTCATGCTCAGGTACACAACGTCTAATAATACCATCTACTCCTTCTTTATAAAGATGTGGGCCAACCCAAAAGTAATGTCTCAAATCATAGAAGAACTTTTTCTTTTGCTGGTATGTGAAACTAGGTGGTATAAATTTAGCAACAATATAATTAGCATAATCAGCATACCATGGAGCAGTTCAAGAAGCATTTATGACATTTAATTGTTCATCGGGAAAGCTATCATCAATAGGTAGTGGGTCATCAAGAACATTTTCTAACCTAGACAAGTTGTCTGCAAGGGGGTTCTCAGTTCCCTTTCTATCAATAATATGCAAATCAAATTCTTGTAGCAAGAGAACCCATCTAATAAGTCTAGGTTTAGCATCTTTCTTTTCCATAAGATATTTAATAGCAGCATGATCAATTTGAACAATTACTTTAGAATCAACAATATAAGGTCTAAACTTATCACAAGCAAATACAACTGCTAAGAATTCCTTTTCAATGGTAGCATAATTTCTCTGGGCGTTGTCTAGAGTTTTACTAGCATATTGAATAACATTTAATTTCTTATCAAGTCTTTGCCATAGAACAGCCCCTACAGCATAATCACTAGCATGACATATAATTTCAAAAGGTAAATTCCAATCAGGTGGCTGAAAAATAGGTGCAGAAATCAGGGCTTCCTTAATTATTTCAAATGCTTCTACACAATCATTATCAAAGAAAAAAGGAATATCTTTTTGTAATAGGTTAGTCAGAGACCGAGAAATTTTTGAGAAGTCCTTAATGAACCTCCTATAAAAATCAGCATGGCCCAAAAAACTTCTTATACCTTTGATGTCCTTGGGACACGACATCTTTTCAATAGCATCAACTATAGCTTTGTCAACTTCAATACCTCTTTCAGAAATTTTATGCCCCAAGAGAATACCTTCATTAACCATAAAGTGGCACTTCTCACAATTCAAAACAAGATTAGTTTCTTCACATCTCTGCAAAACTCGAACAAGTTGCTTAAGCAATCATCAAAAGAGGATCCATAAACTGAGAAATCGTCCATGAAAACCTCACATATCTTTTCACAAAAGTCAGAGAATATAGCCATCATGCATCTTTGAAAGGTAGAAGGTGCATTACATAAACCAAAAGGCATACATATATAAGCAAAAGTACCGAAAGGGCAAGTAAAAGTGGTCGTTGATTGATCATCAGCTGACACAGGTATTTGAGAGAAGCCAGAGTAACCGTCTAGAAAGCAAAAGTGTGTACGTTTAGATAATCTTTATAGCATTTGATCAATAAAATGCAAAGGGTAATGATAATTTTTAGTAGCCTTATTTAATTTGCGGAAATCAATTACCATCCTATAACCTGTAAAAATTATTTGCGGGATCAATTCATCTTTATCATTAGGAAGAACAGTAATACCTCCCTTCTTAGGGACACAATGGACAAGACTTACCCACTGACTATCAGCAACGGGATAAATTATACCTGCCTCAAGGAGCTTTAATATTTCCTTTCTTACCACTTCTTTCATCTTAGGATTTAGCCGTCGTTGGTGATCAATAACTGGTTTGGCGTCTTCCTACAAATTTATCTCGTGTTGACATAGAGTGGTGTAACACCCACGATGCGGCTATATCTCCCATGTGTCAGAGCACGACTTAGAGGCATAACCTCATAGTAGGCATCTCGCAAGAGGGGTAATCTTCACAGATCCCATGTACTGAATAAGAAAGAGATAAAGAGTTGGCTTACAATCGCCACTTCACACAATACATAAATATAGCATTACATCATCCAGAATACAATCAAGGCCCGACTACGGAACCAAATAAAGAAAGACAACCCCTAATGCTAGATCCCTGATCGCCCCAACTAGGCTCCACTACTTATCAAAAGGCAAAGTAAACAACACAACAAACAAGATCTTCATCGAGCTCCCATCTGAGCTGGGTTGCGTCACCTGCACTGGTATCATCGGCACATGCAACTGGTTTTGGAAGTAATTTGTGAGTCACGGGGACTCAACAATCTCACACCCGCGAAATCAAGACTATTTAAGCTTATGGATAGGAAAGGTTAGTGAGGTGGAGCTGCAGCAAGCACTAAGCATATATGGTGGCTAACATACGCAAATAAGAGCGAGAAGAGAAGCAAAACACGGTCGTGAACTAGAAGTGATCAAGAAGTGATCCTGAAACTACTTACGTTCAAGCATAACACAAGAACCGTGTTCACTTCCCGGACTCCGCCGGAAAGAGACCATCATGGCTACACACATGGTTGATGCATTTTAATTAAGTTAAGTGTCAAGTTTTCTACAACCGGACATTAACAAATTCCCATCTGCCCATAACCACGGGCATGGCTTTCGAAAGTTCAAAATCCTGCAGGGGTGTCCCAACTTAGCCCATCACAAGCTCTCACGGTCAACGAAGGATATTCCTTCTCCCAGGACGACCCGATCAGACTTGGAATCCCGGTTACAAGACATTTCGACAATGTAAAAACAATTCTAGCAAAGCCGCCCGATGTGCCGACAAGTCCTGATAGGAGCTGCACATATCTTGTTCTCCGGGCACACCGGATGAACACTACGTACATCTAAAACCAACCCTCAAGTTTCCCCGAGGTGGCGCTACAAGTGGCCCTGTTTTGGACCAACACTCAGAGGAGCACTGGCCCGGGGGTTTAAAATAATGATGCCCCTCGGGAGCACGACTCCCAAGGGAAAAAGGCTTAGGTGGCAAATGGTAAAACCAAGGTTGGGCCTTGCTGGAGGAGTTTTATTCAAAGCGAACTATCAAGGGGTTCCCATTATAACCCAACCGCGTAAGGAACGCAAAGTCAAGGAACATAACACTGGTATGACGGAAACTAGGGCGGCAAGAGTGGAACAAAACACCAGGCATAAGGCCGAGCCTTCCACCCTTTACCCAGTATATAGGTGCATTAAAGTAACAAGATATAAAAATGATATCCCAACAATAATCATGTTCCAAACAAGGAACAAACTACATCTTCACCTGCAACTAGCAACGCTATAAGAGGGGCTGAGCAAAGCGGTAACATAGCCAAACAACGGTTTGCTAGGACAAGCTGGGTTAGAGGTTTGACATGGCAATATGGGAGGCATGATAAGGCATGTGGTAGGTATCGCGGCATAGCAAAAGAGCGAGCAACTATCCAAGCAAAGACAGAAGTGATTTCGAGGGTATGGTCATCTTGCCTGAAATCCCACAAGGAAGAAGAACGGGTCCATGTAGAAGACAAACAGACGTAGTCGAACGAATCCTCACAAATGCGACGTTATCAGAACTAACCCGAAGAAGCAACACCAGAAAGAAACAAAAAAACAAAGTAAACAACCCTCACATAAACATGGCATTATGCACATCAAGTATGATGCATGTCCGGTTTAATGAAACATGGCATGGCAAAGTGCACAAACAATCCTACAAATTAAATGGAGCTCAGTATGCAACGATTTGCATATTGATGAAACACCACGTGACTTATTTACTTCTCCTCCATTTATGTACTTAACAATATTAAATGTTCTTAACATGGCAAGGGGTGAAGCAAAAGAAAACTACCTATGTAGGCAAGTTTAAATGAGGCCGGAAGAACAAACAACAAGTCCGGAAACTCCTCATGTGCATATTTTTAGGTTTGGTACTGTTATGCCCTAAACCATATTTTAGAGTTGTTAAACATGCAAAGTAAAGCCACCAGGTTAAACTAGGCATTTTGTACAACATTTACATATAAAGTTTATTAGGTTCGGAGCTACGGGTAATTAGTTATGAATTAAATCATTTTAACATGCTATTTAAACAAATTTAAACAAACAACATTTTTAACATTTTAAACATGGATGAAAGTTACAAATTATGAAACTAGACAAAATTCTATGCAAGTTACATATATGGCATGTTTTATTTGGATGCATGGATTTTTAATTGTGAACAAAGCAAAACAGTGGCATTTCAGTAAACAAGAATGCATTGGAAAATGCTAAAATACATAGACTGGAAAAAATATGCATGGGCCGGATTGCAGCAACCTGGAGCAGCCTAGCAGGACTTGGCCCGAATGAGCGCTGAGTGTGTAGGAGACAGAGAGGATGACGAGTGGGGTCCCACTGTCATAGAGGGGACAGAGGAAAAAATTAGGGTTCCAAATATGTTCCCGAGGGGATTCGAATCCGGGTCTCCCCGGTAGAACTACGTGGCCCGAACCATTGCGCTACTCCTGCTATTGTTGACAGGATGGGGCACGGCTCCTTTTGATCTAGTCCCACGGCGGACGGGGTTGCTTCTTCTCTGCAATAGAGAACACACCGACTACGCCGGCGGGCAACGGTGAAACGGCGGGGCCCAGGAGACGGCGGCGGGTGTGCGGGACTAGGAGATAGATGCGTTGTGCGACGGATGCGTACAAAGGCTCGAGCACGAGCTCGTGCTCGTCTCGGGCATGGCACGGCAAGGCGGATGGCATCGGCAGCTTGGCGATCATGGGTGTGAAGCAGGGCAAGCAGCGGGCTGTAAGCGAATGCGCTGCCTGCATAGGCCAAGCTGCTGCTCCTGGCTGTGATGGCCGTGGCCTAGGTCAAGAGCGAAACAAAGGCTATGGGATGAGTTCAAGCCAAGGAAGAACCGAGGAGGAGCGGCTGCTCACCATAGGCTCGAGGAACACGATGAGGGGGGCGTAGACGAAGCAGAGGAAGAGGACGTCGAGGAACTTGGCGTCTCCGGCATTGGATCGCCACGGAACGGGGTCGTGGAGGTGCTTCAAAGATCTAGGAGGAAGGAGGGAACCGGCGGGGCGGGCTTCGCCGGAGAAGAGCTCCGGATCGTCCGGGAGATGGCGTCGGGAGGCGAGGCAGCAGGTCGCGTGGGTGCCTCTTACCTGCGCGGCGGCGGCGGAGAAGAGGGAGAAGAGGAAGAAAGAAACCCTAGGGCTCGACTAGAGGTTTTATAGGAGGGAGGCGCGGCTCGGCCATGGTGGCCTTGTGCCCTTGCTCCTGAAGTTTTACAGTGAGAGAAAAGGGATCAGGAGGAGGAAGAAAAACAGGGGAAGGAGAGACTGCAGGTGGGGCCTGGACGGGTGTCCAGCGTGGATTCACCACGGGCGAGTGAAAGGAGGCTGTGGAAGGAGAGTTGGGCCGGGCTGCTGCTGCGCTAGGCTGCTCCTGCTGCTTTTGTTTTTCTATCTCTACGAAATAGAATGAAAGAGCAAAAGCATAGAGGCATAGGAGAGTGGTGAGTAAGAGATGAATATACCCATGGGATCCAGAATTTATATAGTATTTGAGTAAATTGAGTTGGACATTTTTAGAGGTTGAAAAATAATTCAAGTTTGAATTAAATTCAAACTTGATGCATTTTTGAACCCAACCAAATCAAGTCCAATTGAGGTAAAATTTGGCAGATAGGTATAAGGCATGGAGTATGATCATCAGGAAATAAATGAACATTAATGGAGGCACAAACAATGTCACTTGGCATGAAAGCCAAGATTTGAAAGAAAGGAAGAAGTGAGAAGGTTTGCACGTGGAGAAAGGTCTTGATGAAAAGATGAAGATGCAAACACCCGTACAAGGAGGGGAAAAGGAGGGCGCACAAACAACACATCAATATGAAGAATGCAAACCCACAAGATAATCATGATGAAAATAAAAATGAGAAAAGGGATATCATATATCATATAACAGGCAAGATGACCATAGCAACAACATGGTTGGCACAAAGCAATATAACAAAAGATGAAGATGACGCAACAAGCAAAAATATGACAATGACACTCATCAGGATCATGGCAACCAACATATGAAACACACGACGATAACGAAAATAAATGGATGGCAACTAGAGTATCGGTCTTGGGGCGTCACAAGTGGGACTAATGCCCTTAAGATCATCAAGAGTATATCCAATAGCAACATATTTAAGAGTATATTTTCTTTTCATCAAGATAAGCATATTTAAGAGTATCAGGCAATGGTTTAAGCTCGAACATAGGATCACCCTTGGGTGGAGGAGGATCCCCTAGGATTTCAACAGGCAAGTTGTGTTTCCAAATAGGTCCCTGTTTAAAGAATACTTCATCTATTTCCCTTCTTTCATTCATGAACATATCATTTTCATGGTCTAGCAAATATTGTTCTAAAGGATCAGTAGGAGGCACGGGAATAGAAGCAAGAACAATAATTTCATCTTTACTAGGCAATTCTCTATCATGGGGTTCTCTACGAAATTTAGCAAAATTAAACTCATGAGACATATCCCCTAAACCAACAGAAACAATATCCTTATTGAAGTGTATCTTAGCATTGACAGTATTCAAGAAGGGTCTACCAAATATAATGGGACAAAAGCTATCTTGTGGGGAACCAAGAACAAGGAAATTAGCAGGATATTTAACCTTCCCACACAAGACTTCAACATCTCTAACAATCCCAACTGGTGAAATAGTATCTCTATTCGCAAGTTTATGGTAACATCAATATCTTCTATCTCAGTTGGTGCAATATCATGCATAATTTCTTTGTATAAGGAAATAGGTATTGCACTAGCACTAGAACCCATATCACATAAGCCATGATAACAATGATCTCCTATTTTAACAGAAATAACAGGCATGCCTACAACAGGACTGTGTTTATTTTTAGCATCAGGTCTAGCAATTCTAGCAGCTTGATACGTCTCCGTCGTATCTACTTTTCCAAACACTTTTGCCCTTGTTTTGGACTCTAACTGGCATGATTTGAATGGAACTAACCCGGACTGACGCTGTTTTCAGCAGAATTACCATGGTGTTATTTATGTGCAGAAACAAACCTTCTCAGAATAACCTGAAATTTCACGGAGCAACTTTTTGGAAAATATAAAAAATACCTGCAAAAGATGAAGGCCATGTTGGGGAATGTAGTAATTTCAAAAAATTTCCTACACACACGCAAGATCATGGTGATGCATAGCAACGAGAGGGGAGAGTGTGATCTACGTACCCTTGTAGACCGACAGCGGAAGCATTAGCACAACGCGGTTGATGTAGTCATACGTCTTCACGGCCCGACCGATCAAGCACCGAAACTACGGCACCTCCGAGTTTTAGCACACGTTCAGCTAGATGACGATCCCCGGACTCCGATCCAGCAAAGTGTCGGGGAAGAGTTCCGTCAGCACGACGGCGTGGTGACGATCTTGATGTACTACCGTCGCAGGGCTTCGCCTAAGCACCGCTGCAATATTATCGAGGATTATGGTGGAAGGGGGCACCGCACACGGCTAAGAATATGATCACGTGGATCAACTTATGTGTCTAGGGGTGCTCCCTGCCCCCGTATATAAAGGAGCAAGGGGAGGAGGCCGGCCGGCCCTATAGGCGCGCCAAGGAGGAGTCCTCCTCCTAGTAGGAGTAGGACTCCTACTAGGAGGGGGAAGGAAGTGGGGAGGGAGAAGGAAAGGGGGGCGCCGCCCCCCTCTCCTAGTCCAATTCGGACCAGGGGGGAGGAGGCGCGCGGCCCACCCTTGCTGCCCCTCTCTCTCTCTCCACTAAGGCCCATATGGCTCATTACTTCTCCCGGTAGGGTTCCGGTAACCCTCCGGCTCTCCGGTTTTCTCCAAAATCACCCGGAACACTTCCGGTGTCCGAATATAGCCGTCCAATATATCAATCTTTATGTCTCGACCATTTCGAGACTCCTCGTTATGTCCGTCATCACATCCGGGACTCCGAACTAACTTTGGTACATCAAAACTCATAAACTCATAATATAACTGTCATCAAAACCTTAAGCGTGCGGACCCTACGGGTTCGAGAACAATGTAGACATGACCGAGACACGTCTCCGGTCAATAACCAATAGCGGAACCTGGATGCTCATATTGGCTCCTACATATTCTACGAAGATCTTTATCGGTCAGACTGCATAACAACATACGTTGTTCCCTTTGTCATCGGTATGTTACTTGCCCGAGATTCGATCGTCGGTATCTCCATACCTAGTTCAATCTCGTTACCGGAAAGTCTCTTTACTCGTTTCGTAATACATCATCTCGCAACTAACTCATTAGTTGCAATGCTTGCAAGGCTTATCTGATGTGCATTATCGAGAGGGCCCAGAGATACCTCTCCGACAATCGGAGTGACAAATCCTAATCTCAAAATACGCCAACCCGACATGTACCTTTGGAGACACCTGTAGAGCTCCTTTATAATCACCCAGTTACGTTGTGACGTTTGGTAGCACACAAAGTGTTCCTCTGGCAAACGGGAGTTGCATAATCTCATAGTCATAGGAACATGTACAAGTCATGAAGAAAGGAATAGCAACACACTAAACGATCGGGTGCTAAGCTAATGGAATGGGTCATGTCAATAACATCATTCTCCTAATAATGTGATCCCGTTAATCAAATGACAACACATGTCTATGGTTAGGAAACATAAGCATCTTTGATTAACGAGCTAGTCAAGTAGAGACATACTAGTGACGTTTAGTTTGTCTATGTATTCACACAAGTATTATGTTTCCGGATAATACAATTCTAGCATGAATAATAAACATTTATCATGATATAAGGAAATAAAATAATAACATTATTATTGTCTCTAGGGCATATTTCCTTCAGGCCAGGGGGCCCAGCACCTATCCATGAGGGTGGGGGCGCGCCTGCCCCCCTAGGGCGCCCCCTACCCCGTGGGCCCCTGGAGCTCCTCCGACTGCAACTCCAACTCTATATATTGTGTTTCGGGGAGAAAAAAATCAGAGAGAAAAATTCATTGCGTTTTATGATACGGAGCCGCTGCCAAGCCCTAAAACCTCTCGGGAGGGCTGATCTGGAGTGCGTTCGGGGCTCCGGAGAGGGAAATCCGCCGCCATCATCATCATCAACCATCCTCCATCACCAATTTCATGATGCTCACCGCTGTGCATGAGTAATTCCATCGTAGGCTTGCTGGACGGTGATGGGTTGGATGGGATCTATCATGTAATCGAGTTAGTTTTGTTAGGGTTTGATCCCTAGTGTCCACTATGTTCTGAGATTGATGTTGCTATGACTTTGCTATGCTTAACATTTCAGATCTGAACCTATTATGTTTTCATTAATATATGAGAGTTCTTGATCCTATCTTGCAAGTCTATTGTCACCTATTATGTGTTATGATCCATTAACCCCGAAGTGACAATAATCGGGATACTTACCGGTGATGACCGTAGTTTGAGGAGTTCATGTATTCACTATGTGTTAATGCTTTGTTCCGGTACTCTATTAAAAGGAGGCCTTAATATCCCTTAGTTTCCGTAAGGACCCCACTGCCATGGGAGGGTAGGACAAAAGATGTCATGCAAGTTCTTTTCCATAAGCACGTATGACTATATTCGAAATACATGCCTACATTACATTGATGAAGTGGAGCTAGTTCTATGTCATCCTAGGTTACATGATGAACCGCATTCGGCATAATTCTCCATCACCGATCCATTGCCTACGAGCTTTCCATATATTGTTCTTCGCTTATTTACTTTTCCGTTGCTATTGCTATCATCACTACAAAATACCAAAAACATTACTTTTACTACTGTTACCTTTTGCTACCGGTACCACTACTATCATATTACTTTGCTACTAAATACTTTGCTGTAGATAATAAGTTGCCAGGTGTGGTTCAATTGACAACTCAACTGCTGATACTTGAGAATATTCTTTGGCTCCCCTTATGTCGAATCAATAAATTTGGGTTGAATACTTTACCCTCGAAAACTGTTGCGATCCCCTATACTTGTGGGTTATCAAGACTATTTTCTGGCGCCGTTGCCGGGGAGCATAGCTCTATTCCTTGAGTCACTTGGGATTTATATCTTCTTATCATTATGAAGAACTTGAAAGATTCGAGAACTAAGATTTATCCCTCAACTACGAGGGGAGGTAAGGAACTACCATCTAGCTCTGCACTTGATTCACCTTCTGTTTTAAGTAAGCTTACGACACCTAAACCTGCTTCTGATATTTTTTCTGATATGTTGCATGTTATTGATGATGCCACTTTTGTTATACATGATACTTATGATGAAACTACTTCTATGCTTGATACTAGTGTGCCACTTGGCGAATTTCTTGATGAACAACTTGCTAGGGCTAGAGAGATTGAAAATATTGAATCTGATAATACTGATGAAATTGATGATGAAGACTTGCCTGTTATTCCTGAGGGTTATGTTTTTGATAAAGAAGATTCTTTAGCTATTTTAGCTTGCAAAGATAGATACGAACTCAAGAGGTTATTAGCTAAATGGAATAAGCAATCTCTAAATGCTAGAATGAAACCTAACCCTACTTTTGCTACTTCACCTATCTGTGTTACCGATAAGGATTATGAATTCTCTGTTGATCCTGATATAATTACTTTGGTTGAATCTGATCCTTTTCATGGCTATGAATCTAAAACTGTTGTGGCACATCTTACTAAATTAAATGATATAGCTACCCTGTTCACTAATGATGAGAGAACTCACTACTTTTATATCCTAAAAATATTTCTGTTCTCAGTAAAGGGTGATGCTAAGATATGGTTTAATACTCTAGATCCTGGTTGTGTGCGTAGTCCCCAGAATATGATTTATTACTTCTCTGCTAAATATTTCCCTACTGATAAGAAACAAGCTGCTTTAAGGGATATATATAATTTTGTGCAAATTGAAGAAGAGAGTCTCCCATAATCTTGGGGGAGGCTTCTCCAATTACTTAATGCTTTGCCTGATCATCCTCTTAAGAAAAATGAAATACTTGATATCTTTTATAATGGACTAACCGATGCCTCTAGAGATTACCTGGATAGTTGTGCTGGTTCTGTTTTCAGGGAAAGAACACCGGATGAAGCTGAAATTCTATTGAATAATATGTTGACAAATGAAAATAATTGGACACCTCCAGAGCCAATTCCTGAGCCTATTCCAAAACCAACTCCGAAGAAGAGGGGTGTTCTATTTCTCAGTCCTGAAGATATGCAAGAGGCAAAGAAATCTATGAAAGAAAAAGGTATTAAAGCTGAAGATGTTAAGAATTTACCTCCTATTGAAGAAATACATGGTCTTAATTTACCGCCTGTTGAAGAAACATATGATCTTAATCCATTACCAATTGAAGGAACTTATGGTCTTGATAACCTGACAGAGGTAGTAAAGGTAAATTCTCTCTATAGATATGATAAAGCTGAAATCCCATTTACTAAGTTTGCTAGCCCATGCTTAGATGAGTTTGATAAATTTATTTTGGTAGACAATTGAAATACAATTCAAATATGCTTGAAAACTTGGGTGATTATATGGCTAATGTCAAAGGTGAACTTAAACTTATTAGTAAACATGCTTCTATGGTTACCACTCAAGTAGAAAAAGTACTTAAAGCTCAAAATGATTTGCTCAATGAATTGAATAGTAAGAATAATGATAATGCTGTTAGAGTTATGACTAGAGGTGGTAAAATGACTCAGGAACCTTTGTATCCTGAAGCCCACCCTAAGAGAATTGAGCAAGATTCTCAGAGAAATAATATAGATGCACATAGTCCTTCTAAAAGGAAGAAAAATAAAAATGATAGGACTTTGCATGCTTCTAGTGAACCTGTTATTGAAACACCTGAGAATCCAACTGATATTTCTATTTCTGATGCTGAAACTCAATCTGGTAATGAACCTAAAACTAGTAATAATGTTAATGATAATGTTCATGATGATGCTCAACCTAGTAATGATAATGATATAGAAATTGAACCTGCTGTTGATCTTGATAACCCACAATCAAAGAATCAACGTTATGATAAGAAAGACTTTGTTGCTAGGAAACATGGTAAAGAAAGAGAGCCTTTGGTTCAGAAACCTATTGCATTTCCTCCCAAACCATCCAAGAAAAAGGATGATGAGGATTTTGTGCGCTTTGCTGAAATGATTAGACCTATCTTTTTGCGTATGCGATTAACTAATATGCTCAAAATGAATCCTTATGCTAAGTATATGAAAGATATTGTTACAAATAAGAGAAAGGTACCGAAAGCTGAAATTTCCACCATGCTTGACAATTATACTTTTAAGGGTGGAATACCAAAGAAACTTGGAGATCCCTGTGTACCAACTATACCATGCTCCATTAAAAGAAACTATGTTAAAACTGCTTTATGTGATCTTGGAGTCGGTGTTAGTGTTATGCCTCTCTATTTATATCATAGACTTGATTTGAATAAGTTGACACCTACTGAAATATCTTTGCAAATGGCTAATAAATCAACTACTATACCTGTCGGTATTTGTGAGGATGTGCCTGTTGTAGTTGCAAACGCTACTATTTTAACGGACTTTGCTATTCTTGATATTCCCAAGGATGATAGTATGTCTATTATTTTTGAAAGACCCTTTTTGAATACTGCAGGGGCTGTTATTGATTGCACTAAAGGAAATGTCACTTTTCATGTTAATGGTAATGAGCATATGGTACACTTTCCGAGGAAACAATCTCAAGTTCATAGTATCAACTCTATTGGAAAAATTCCATCGATTATATTTGGAGGTTTTGAATTTCCCCTTCCTACTATCAAGAAGAAATATGATATTATTATTATTGGGGACGTGCATATTCCCGTTGAGGTAACATAGTGTTATTCGAAATTTCTTCGGTTCCATGTTATTCGGAATGAGTTCGTTAACAAGACTTGATCAACCTTGTTAGTGGATTCCTTTTGATGATCATGAGATGGATGAAACTAGAAGGCACAACCTTTTGTACCCTCCTTTTACTTTCTGTTATTTATATTAAATAAAATAAAAATAAGTACTTTCTATCTGTTATCTGATTATCCGTGCAATATAAAAATACCCCGAAAATAAAAGTTCTCCAAATGCCCTGAAATTTAAATATGATTTTTTCTGGAATATTTGAGAATATTTGGCACTGAGAACACAGCAGGGAGGTCAACCACCTCCCCACGAGGGTGGAGGGCGCGCCCTACCCCCCTGGGCACGCCCCCTGCCTCGTGGGCCCATGGTGGCCCTCCTCCACTTATCCTTTCACCCACACACTCCTTCTTCCTCCCCCAAACACGAATATCCAGCTCAAACCCGAGTCCAAGCTCATTTTGCTGCCATTTTCGATCTCCTTGCGCAAAGCACCTCTCACAAAACTGCTTGGGGAGATTGTTCCAGGTATTTGTGTAACGCCCTCGATGCGGCTATATCTCCCACGTGTCGAAGCAAGACTTAGAGGCATAACCGCATTGAAAGCAATGTCCCAAGTGAGGTAATCTTCACACAACCCATGTAATACATAAGGGAAAGAGATACATAGTTGGCTTACAATCGCCACTTCACACAATACATGAATATAACATTACATTCATCCAAATACACTCAAGGTCCGACTACGGAACCAAAATAAAAAGAAGACTACCCCAAATGCTACATAGATCCCTGATTGTCCCGACTGGGATCCACTACCGATCAACTGAAACGGAACAACATAACGGACACGATCTTCATCGGGCTCCTCCTTGAGCTCGGTTGCGTCACCTGCACGATATCATCGGCACCTACAAACTTGTTTTGGAAGTATCTGTGAGTCACGGGGACTTAGCAATCTCACGCCCTCGAGATCAAGACTATTTAAGCTATTAGGAAGGGTAAAAGGTATGAGGTGGAGCTGCAGCAAGCACTAGCATATTTGGTGGCTAACATACGCAAATGAGAGCGAGAAGGGAAGGGAAAGGCACGGTTGAACAACTATGATCAAGAAGTGATCCTAGAACAACCTACGTCAATCATAACTCCAACACCGTGTTCACTTCCCGGACTCCGCCGAGAAGAGACCATCACGGTTACACACGTGGTTGATGCATTTTAGTTAAGTTTCAGGTTTTCTATAACCGGACATTAACAAATTCCCATCTTCCCATAAACGCGGGCACAACTTTCGAAAGTTCAAATCCCTGCAGGGGAGTCCCAACTTAGCCCATCACAAGCTCTCACGTTCAACGAAGGATATTCCATCTCCCAAGACAATCCGATCAGACTCGGTATCCCGGTTACAAGACATCCTCGACAATGGTAAAACAAGTCCAGCAACACCGCCCGAACGTGCCGAAAAAACCCGATAGGAGCTCCACATATCTCGTTCTCAGGGCACACTCAGATGAGCGCTCCATACAACTAAAACCAAACCTCGAGTTTCTTCGAGGGGGCGTAGCACATGGCTCTAGTTTGGACCAACACTCAGAGGAGCACTGGCCCGGGGGGGGGGGGGTTAAATAAAGATGACCCTTGAGTCCGCAAAACCTAAGGGAAAAAGAGGCTAGGTGGAGAATGGTAAAACCAATGTTGGGCATTGCTGGAGGAGTTTTATTCACGGCGAACTATCAAGGGGTTCCCATTATAACCCAACCGTGTAAGGAACGCAAAATCCGGGAACATAACACCGATATGACGGAAACTAGGGCGGCAAGAGTGGAACAAAACACCAGGCAAAAGTCCGAGACTTCCACCCTTTACCAAGTATATAGATGCATTAATTAAATAAGAGATATTGTGATATCCCAACAAATATCCATGTTCCAAACATGGAACAAGCTCCAATCTTCACCTGCAACTAACAACGCTATAAGAGGGGCTGAGCAAAGCGAGAACATAGCCAAACAACGGTTTGCTAGGACAAGCTGGGTTAGAGGCTTGGCTTAACAATGTGGGAGTCATGATAAGCAGGTGGTAGGTATCATAGCATAGGCATAGCAAAAGAGCGAGCAACTAGCAAGCAAAGATAGAAGTGATTTCTAGTGTATGGTCATCTTGCCTGCAAAGTTCTCAGAGTTGCCTTGATCCTCGTAAGCATACTCATCGGGATCCTCGTTCATGTACTCGTCTCCCGGCTCTACCCAAGAAAGAACAACAAGCAAAAAGGAACACAAACAACCACGTGCAATGCTCAAGCAACATGATGCAAAACATGGTATGATATGCGGGATGCGATATGTGATGCATATGCATGATTTGGAAAGGAATGATTGAACCTAGACTCAACTTGGAAATTCAAGAGTACCACTGGAAAGGGGAGTTGATTTCGATCGAAATCGATATAAAGATCACCGGAATAGGATGCACGGTTTGGAAATGGCAAGCAAAACAAATATGGCACTGGTCTGCGATTAACAGCAAGTAGCCTTCTAATAGCATCAAGAACAACATGCTACAGCACTCCAAAATGACAACAAAATAAATGACAGGGATCCACTCATGATGCTTGAAACAATATGAACACTGAGCTACGGCTAATTCACTCAATAGCAAGCTCAAACAAGCATGGCAAAAGTGCAAAAGATAACATGTTTCAGATTTAGTGAAATTAACAGCAAGTCTGGAATTTATCATCTGGATGCAATGTTTAGAGCAAGATAACTACATGCTACTGGAACATATCATGGCAAAGAAAGGCATGGCATGAAGATACTCAAAGCATATAACAAAAGTCCCTTACTGACCATGAGCCAAAAGGGATCATAAAATACAATTGCAACCCCGTGAACATAGCTGTCAACGATAACAGATTCAGACTTCGTGAAAAACTGGAACATGCAAAACAGTTATCAAGTAGGCATGTATATGAGCTCGATGCACTCACTACGAGGCATTGCATGACAAACTAAACATACACCCAGCAAAAAGACATGGCAAGAACAACAACATATCATGCATGGATCAACAACAACAAGCTCGGCAAAAGTGCAAAACATGTTAACAATCTGCCAGGAACATTTTATAGAAAAAGTAGAGCTTGATTGACTCAAGCTAGTGTGATCCATAAATGCAAACAAAGACATAGATGGATAGATCACCACAATATCTACAAAACATCCTTACTGATCATGCTCAAAAGAGGACCGGATCACTAGGAAACAACATGAACATATGGCATAAAAATAATGACAGGGCAAGGACTTAGTGAAATTCAAGTCCCTGAAATCAGCATCATTGAGTAAGCTACTTTGCATGCTTGTTCTAGTCACCACAAGGATCACAAAAATACATGGAATACACCCCTGTAAAGATAACATGGCATATTTCAAAACTCATGTAGAGCTCAGGATCATAGCATGCACACATTAATCATGGCAAAAAAGACAAGTGCATTTGCTGAAACAGATCTAAAACTATCATCACATAGCCCTCTTCCAACAGCATTTCGGGCATCAAGATGAGCTCAAATGAAAATGACACAATGAGATGAAATGATGTACTCATCGAGGCGAACATTTTGATATGATACACGCACAAATCGGAGCAACGGTGATGAAGTTATGATGCGATAAAAATGCATAAAATTACTGGGACTTGGTGGAATTTCAACCTCACAAAAGTCAACCCGGGATGGAGGGATCTGGTACGACGAGATCCGGATCGAGCAGCGGCGCGTTTGGTTCAGGGAGTGGTGGATCTGATCCATCTCCCTTGGATCCGACCAGTGAGACTCTGGCGAGGTTGTAGAAGCTGAGGCAAGGCGGGGACGGACAGAGGCCGCCGGGATCCGCGGCGGTTCGCCGGATCTGCGGAGGAGCGGGCGAAAGCGGTCAAGGGAGGCAGCGGAGACGGGCGCCGGCGGCGGAGGGCGAGCTCGGCGCGGTTGCCGGCGTGGAGGAGCCCCGGTGAGGGCGGGAGTGGTCGGCGGCGGCGAAAACTAAGGCGCGGTTAACCGTTGGAGTATCAAACGAATTCCAAATGGCACGAAACTTGACAGGCGGTCTACCGGTAGTAAACAAAGGCCGCATGGCAAGTCTCGGTCCAATCCGAAAACGTTTAACACCCACACACGAAAAGAGGTAGAAAGGGACACCGGAGGACATAGGAGCGCCGGATTGCAAAACGGACAACGGGGAAAATGCTCGGATGCATGAGACGAACACGTATGCAAATGAAATGCACATGATGACATGATATGAGAACATTGACACGCAAGCAAATGATAAGGCAACAACAGCGAACAACTGGAAGATACCTGGCACATCGGTCTCGGGGCGTTACAACACTCCACCACTACGAGAGGATCTCGTCCCGAGATCTAGAATGGCACCAGAGGGAAAACGGAAGAGAAAGATAAGTGGTAAAACTAAGTTGCTTCTTTGACAAACGAGTGAGACCAAAGAACCTTGAAAAGTTGAACAAGATGGATTGAAGAGAGAAACATCACAATGCCTCCGGAACAGAAGTAAGAATGGAATGGAATGAACGGAGGGAAACACGGTCTTGAGAGAGCACGCTTACAACTAATGCTAGAGTAGAGTTGTTGGAAAAACCAACAACTAAAAGAATAAGCTTGATGTGGCCTTATGGAATACATCTCGAATGATGAGGTGACAACCGGCCACTCACGGGAAGAAGAATTGGATTGATATGAACAAGGAGATGAGAAACTTATTTCATCGGGAGGATAAATGATGAACGTGGGTCAATTATAAGCACCATAAATAGCAACAATCCTTAGGGAAGGCTTTAGGTGAAACATGACACAAGATAACTCCAATGAAGAGATTGATGGGTTTAAAATATATCATACCTGATAACTTGTTAATCACGAAGCACGAAGGGAAATTATCAAGAAAGACATAACACCACCTCAAAAGATATGCGTGAAAGAATAACACTCCAGATTGCAAGATGAAGAATGCTTGATGTAACACCCTCGATGCGGCTATATCTCCCACGTGTCAAAGCACGACTTAGAGGCATAACCGCATTGAAAGCAATGTCGCAAGTGAGGTAATCTTCACACAACCCATGTAATACATAAGGGAAAGAGATACATAGTTGGCTTACAATCGCCACTTCACACAATACATGAATAAAGCATTACAACATCCAGATACACACAAGGTCCGACTACGGAACTAAAATAAAAGAAGACTACCCCAAAAGCTACACAGATCCCCGATCGTCCCAACTGGGCTCCACTACTGATCAACTGGAAATGGAACAACATAACGAACACGATCTTCATCGAGCTCCTCCTTGAGCTTGGTTCCGCCACCTACTCGGTAACATCGGCACCTGCAAACTAGTTTTGGATGTATCTGTGAGTCACGGGGCCTCAGCAATCTCACACCCTCGCGTTCAAGACTATTTAAGCTTATAGGTAAGGCAAAGGTATTATGTGGAGCTGCAGCAAGCGACTAGCATATATGGTGGCTGTCGGTGTCAAAACCGACAGATCTCGGGTAGGGGGTCCCGAACTGTGCGTCTAGGCCGGATGGTGACAGGAGGCAGGGGACATGATGTTTTACCCAGGTTCGGGCCCTCTTGATGGAGGTAAAACCCTACGTCCTGCTTGATTGATATTGATGATATGGGTAGTACAAGAGAAGATCTACCATGAGATCAGAGAGGCTAAACCCTAGAAGCTAGCCTATGGTATGATTTCATGTTATGGTTGTTCTCCTACGGACTAAAACCCTTCGGTTTATATAGACACCAGAGAGGGTTAGGCTTACACAAGGTGGGTTACAAAGGAGGAGATATCCATATCCGTATTGCCTAGCTTGCCTTCCACGCCAAGTAGAGTCCCATCCGGACACGAGAAAAAGTCTTCAATCTTGTATCTTCATAGTCTAACAGTCTGGTCCATGGGTATAGTCCGGCTATCCGGAGACCCCCTAATCCAGGACTCCCTCAGTAGCCCTTGAACCAGGCTTCAATGAAGATGAGTCCGGCGTGCAGTATTGTCTTCGGCATTGCAAGGCGGGTTCCTTCTCCGAATACATCACAGAAGAATTTGAATACGAGGATAGTGTCCGACCCTGCAAAATAAGTTCCACATACCGCTGTAGAGAGAATAATATTTTCGCAAATCTAATTTGCTGACTCGTTTTGGCAGCATGACGTTGTGTCATGGCCCGGTGATTATTCGAACCGTCTTTCTTCAACCAGCTCCACACATAACGCAAGGCGGTTTCTTGACATGTCTTGTCGAAGCGGAGATCATGTTCCCCCAATTATGGGATTATCATTAATGCGGTCATGGGTAACCCAACCGTGTCTAGGACTCCTAGATTATAGGCAAGTCCTAAACGGCTACGGAGAGGACGCTTGATATTCACCCTCTTTATAAAGGGACAAGGTTTTCGCTTTTTCCCTCTCGTGCTCAATCGAACCCTTCCCCCGCCTCGAGTTCTAACAACCAAAGCCCAGGTTAGGTGCTACGGATCTTCAATCATGTTCGGATCCAGCCTTCAAGGCTGATGGATGCCCTCCTCCGTGACGGAAGAGGACATCAAGAAGTTGAGGGAGGCCATATACCTGACCGCCGATGTTTCACATCGGCTTCCTGCTCGAGGGCAGGTCGTCCCTACTCCCGAACCTAACGAGAACGTCGTGTTCGTCTCCCACTTCCTCCGAGGCCTAGGCCTTACTCTGGATCCCTTCGTCAGGGGTTTGATGTTCTATTATGGGCTAGATTTCCATGATCTAGCTCCGGACTCCTTTCTCCACATCTCGACATTTATTGTCATGTGTGAGGCCTTCCTCCGTATTACCCCTCACTTCGGCTTGTGGCTCAAGACCTTTGAAGTGAAGCCGAAGGTGATCGAGGGGCAACATGCAGTGTGCGGTGGTGCATCAATAGGTAAGATGGCAGGAGCTCCATGGCCGAAAGGTACCTTTCCAGAGGTGTCCGAATTATGGCAGCGGGAGTTGTTTTATGTCACAGCTCGCAGAAGTGCCAAGTGGGCGGCTGCCCCCGCTTTTCCGTTCGGGCCCCCCACCACAACTGATGTCATGGATTAGCAGAGGTCTAAGCTGGGGTCCAGCCAATGATGTGCCTATACTGCAAAGCCGCATCCGAGATCTCTTCGAGGAAGATTTTAATTTGGTTGTCGTAATACAATTTATGTTGGTTCGTCAAGTCCAGCCTTGCAAACGCCGGTCCCTTCGCTTGTGGGAGTTCCACCCAAAGGGACCGCGTGCCATTCAAAGTTTCCTCGGTCTAACGCACGAGGAGATGTACAAGTCATTCTTCGGACCTCAAGTAGAGTGTCCGGATATTACCGAGGACGTGGGCCTGAGAATAACCGCGCCGCCAAACAAGTAAGAAATCCTCTGGCCAAACACACTGTCTTTTATTCGTCATAAAGTTATTTCTGAGAGTTTGCTTTTTGACCAAGACTAGCTAACAAAGGCAAAGATGATTTAGTGTTTGGGCCCCCTCCCCGAGGGTTTGGAAAATCCGGTATTGGAAAAGATGCTCGAGGTCGCACCTTGCCCGGAGCCCTCGAAGGAAGATACGGGGGGGGGGGGGGGGGGGGTAATACAGGCGGACGCGGGCCCCCATCGCTGCCCGTTCCAACCGAGGGAATGAGCGTCTCCATGAAGGAGGATAAACGGGGGAGGAAAAGGACCGCTTCCAAGGATCCGGAAGCCGAAGCCTCCAAACGGGAGAAGAAGTCTCCCACAGAGGGTCCTGCCTCGGGGGGTGCTTTTGCCGCACAAAGTCCGCGGGGGGATTAGCCCTCCAACGAGTCGTAAGTGATCCAAAATACTTTAATAGTAAAGGTATGCTATCTTTTTTCTGAGAAAATAACCACCACATATATCTTGCAGTTCGAGCCTTAGCCCCTCTCAGCTGAGCTCGTCTCTGGGGGATCTTCTTCTAGAGATGATGGAGAGCGAAACGCCTCCCCCGGACTCCTCCGCTCAAGAAGCAGGCGACCCCGAAGTGTCATCACGGAGTGCCTCTCCGGATCCGGTGAGGCCAGAATATAATCCCATAGACCCCCGAAGTCCCAAGTGTCCGGCTCCCGAAGAGAAAAGACAAAAGAGTCCGGCACCGTCTGGTATGCGGTCGGACATTCTGAGGGAGTTGGTGGGGCGAGCGGCCATCTCAGAAGAACACCGTACGCTGATGGGTACGGTGATGGAGAGAATTTCGTCCGCCGAAAGCGGATTACATGAAGCCTTTATGAGTCTACTGGCATGCTTTGAGGTACGTGAGATAATATGTGATAGTACTGCACATGTTAGGTGTGCCCTGTGTAGATAGTAGCCCCTGAGACTCTGGTGGTCGTCGAGAACGGCGGCAAACAGAGGATCATATTCCCAGGTAATAACCAGACTGCCCCTATGTGCAGGTGGTGGAAGCTCCGGTGGCTAGCAGGACTAGAGAGTTTGCCAAATTAAAATGGCAACTGGATGCGGCAGACGCCGACATCGAGCTTGTTAACAAGAGGCTTGACGAGGCACAGTGTAAGTGTTTGGTGAACGCCACATAGTAAGAGCAGCCTGATGCCAGTATCTTTAATATGTTGTGACTGCAGATGGAGCTGCCACCGTGGAAACCTTGTGAGCAGAACTTGCCTGAGCCAAGGAACAAGCTAGGATTAGTAATGCGGCTGCTTTGAAGGCGGCCGAAGAGTTGAAAGCTGAGAAGGCCGCACATTGCTAGAGCCAAGAGAAGGCACTGCCGACCGTTGCCAGGTCCTTGAAAAAGAAAACCGGGCGAAGGCAACGGACCTTGAGAAGGCCACGATGGCGTACAAAGACACCCGTTCTGCTATGAGAGCGAAGAAGGAGGAGCTGCGGGAAGCCGGGGATATCACGGCTGGGAAACCCTTCATGTTATGGAGGAAGTTCGGAGATCCACAGTATGCCCCTCTGGATCGGCTATGGAGTTTGGTAGATGCGTATATGGATTTGGCGGCAAGTGCTGCCGATGCGGCCAAGTACTTCTAAGGTCATATGGATCATGAAGTGGACAAGCTGTTCTGGTCGCAATTCAACGTTCCAGAGTGTCCGCTGTCATTGACTAGCCAGCTAGCCGAATGGGCCGAACTGAATAGGTTGTCCGGACTTGCCATGAGGTCTGTTGTGGATCAGCTATGGCCGGAAAAGCCAAAGCCGAACAGCTATTTCAGCTTAGTGCAGCAGTTCCTTGGTGTAGTGTCGCGCATTAATGCGATGAAGAGGTCGGCGTGCATAGAAGGCTCGCGGATGGCCCTTTCCCGTGTTAAAGCATACTGGGTGGAGATGGACACTACCACTGTTGCGGCGCAGGGTTCAGCCATAGGCCGAGTGGCTGCCGAGCACTATTTCGAGGAGGTTCTCGAGGGTGCTCATTTGATAGAGGCCCAGTGCTCGAAGAATATTATGTTTGAGTGATGTGTATTCTCATTGTAAACACAATGCTTTTATGAAGTTTTATAAGGCTATGTTTATACTTTTGGCTTAAAGTAGTATGATGCCTCCTGTGCGGCCGTTTATGTATACATGTGTATAACCTGAAAGATTGCAGCCGTCGGCTTCAACCCCCACGCATATAATGCGGAGATGCTCGCGAAAAACGCGTGTTCACACTTAACCCAACGTCTTGGTCCTATTAAGGAGGTGATAGCATAGCGAACGAGGCAACCAAACTATAATGCTTTAACACTTTCACTTAGCCATAGGAGTTTGACAGTGGGGCTACTAGATAGCCCCTGGTGGCTCCGCACTCTCCCGATCGCGGGGTGCGTACATGCCTGGCCGGAAAACGGCCTTCGTTAAGGCGGAGGAATTCTAACATTCCGATAGGTCATCGAGTGGTTGACCAGCTCACGCTATATCATGACAGTCAGTTTTCGGCTTTCTCTACTGAGGTGCTCGTCCGGATGAACCAGGGCACAATCGCAGTAGTTCTCCTGGTGCTACCTTAGCCGATAAAGCGGAATGTAAGGCACCAAAACACAGGAGCCGGGCAAACCCAACATTTGACCAAAGACAATGATTCGGAGCTGATGCATATAAGGCCAAACTCACGACGCCGAACACTCCCTAAGGTATTCGGTCTTTATGGTATAAACCGGGCCTAAATAGTGCCCTTTGTAAGAAGCCCCTTGTGTCCAGGTACGTGCATTATTCTGACGTGGCCACATGCCAAGACGTCAGCATCCTTCTAAACTGTGCTGAGAATTCAGTGGATGTGTATCAACAAGAGACAGTAAAAAGGTTTACGCAGGGTCTTAATCTAAAAAGAATCCTTGGAGCAGGTCCCTACTGCACGTCTGCGCCTGTGTCTCCGTTGTGCCGTATCCTGAACGGGTGTAGCACGATGATCATCTGTGAAAGAGAGGAACTTAGGTGAAAAAGTTGTCGTGCAAAAGGATAGTTTTTAAAGAAACCATGTATAATTCAAGATGAGTAAAAATTGCCACTTGTCTGCGCGCGTTGAGCCCCTTGTATTTGTAATAGGGGTGCAACCATTGATCTGGTATGAATTACATGTAGCTGCACTGGACTCGTCTAACCGTGTCCGAGGTCTTGACGACCTGATAAATGCTTTCGTTGGTCATGTCGTTTTTAGTGTGCGGCTGCCAAGGCAGCCGCACTCTCTTCGGCGCGCAAAGATCGCTTAATACTTCCATTCACTATAATGATGCCACGTGGGCCGGGCATCTTGAGTGTGAGGGAAGAGTAGTGTGGTATTGCATTAAAGCGAACGAAAGCTTCACGTCTAGTAGTGCTTGATAGCCACTTTGGAACGAAGCGATGTGGAAGGTTAAATGTTTGCTACGCAAGTTATCGGGGAAGCCGAATATAACCTTTAGTAGAAGGGAGCCCGTGCGATGAGCCCCTGGGCCTGGCGTTACTCCTTTAAAGGTAGTATTGCTTTGGCAAATTTTTGTTGGGTCTATCCCCATTTCGCGGATTGTATCCTGGTATATCAGGTTTAGACTGCCGCCACCGTCCATCAGGACTCGTGTGAAGTGGTATCCGTCAATTATTGGGTCTAATACCAGGGCAGCCCATCCTGCACGTCGGATACTTGCTGAGTAATCACGATGGTCGAAAGTGATCGGTTGAGAAGACCAGTGGCAGGACTCTTCGGTGATAGGCCCTTGGGCATATTTTTCTGGGAGTGCCGTTTTGTTTCTTCCCTTGATCACGTGTAACACATTTACTGTTTTGACTTCTAGTGGAAATTTCTTTTGTTCCCCAGTGTCTTGCTTGAGAGGCTCATCCTCGTCTTCGCTTGGTGTATCCTCCCCCTTGTGTACAGCGTTGAGCTTGCCGGACTACTTGATGACCCAACATTCTCTGTGGGTATGATTAGCGGGTTTACTAGGGGTGCTATGGATCTGACATATTTGGTCCAGAATTTTGTTTAGGCTAGACAGTTCGTCTCTGGCACCTTTAGAGGGCGGCTTTTGCTAACCTGGCCGAGAGCTTTTGAATCCGGCGTTTACTGCCATGCTCTTCGTGCTGTCTTCTTTATTCCGGTGTTTGTTATTGCTGTTGTGCCGTGATTTCCCGTTTCCATCTCTAACTTCAGATGTACTAGGGTCGTTGGTGCTGCATTTGGCTAGCCAGCTGTCCTCACCCGCGCAAAAGCGGGTCATGAGGCTTGTTAATGCTGCCATTGTTCTCGGCTTTTCTTGGCCGAGGTGTCTGGCAAGCCATTCGTCACGGACGCTATGCTTAAAAGCTGCCAAGGCTTCGGCGTCCGGACAGTCGAAAATTTGGTTCTTTTTAGTAAGAAACCTGTTCCAAAGTTTTCGGGCTGACTCTCCGGGCTGTTGAGTTATATGACTCAAATCGTCCGCATCCGGAGGCCGGACATAAGTCCCTTGAAAATTTGCCCGAAAAGCGTCTTCGAGCTCTTCCCAACTTCCAATGGAGTTTTCGGGGAGGCTCTTAAGCCAGTGACGAGCTGGCCCTTTGATCTTGAGGGGTAAGTACTTGATGGCGTGGTTCCCCTTCGCCTCCCGCATAGTCGTCCATACCATTGATGTCTTCGGAGTCGAAGTCGAGCATGTCGGTTGAGTCGTCGATAGTGGCTATCAAGTGGGTGGTGGGTGGGCGTCGAATTTGTTCGTCGTCCGCATCCCAATCCTGTTGGCCATAATCCGGCCAGGGCTCTCCTGACAAAGAGAGAGACCTTAGTGAATTCAGAATGTTGCTGAAGGGCGAGTGCTGAAAGATATCCGCGGCGGTGAATTCCATGATCGGCGCCCAATCGGATTCGATTGGCAGGCGCGCGGATGGTTCAGAGTCCGGAAAAGAGTCCGGCACCTTGGAGTCACGGGATGCGCAGAGCGTTAGGCTGGTGTTCGGCTCGATCGCCGTTGAGACTGCAGCCCCTGAGGCGGTGTCTAACCACCCATCCTCGACTGGCGCAGTTGGCTCCGAGCTAAGGGTCGGAGATGATGCGGGCGCAGCCTCTGGGGTACTGTTCGGCGGCAGAGCTAGGTCATACCCATCCCGACAGTGCCGCGCGCCCGGCTGTGGCTCGAATCCGTCGAAGATCAAGTCTCCGCGGATGTCGGCCGTGTAGTGCAAACTTCCAAATCTGACCTGATGGCCAGGGGCGTAGCTTTCAATCTGCTCCAGATGGCCAAGCGAATTAGCCCGCAGTGCAAACCCGCCGAATACAAAGATCTGTGCGGGGAGAAAAGTCTCACCCTGGACCGCATCGCTATCTATGATAGTAGGAGCCATCAAGCCTAACGGCGATGACACACAGGAACTCTCAATGAAAGCACTAATGTCGGTGTCAAAACCGGCGGGTCTCGGGTAGGTGGTCCCGAACTGTGCGTCTAGGCCGGATGGTAATAGGAGGCAGGGGACATGATGTTTTACCCAGGTTCGGGCCCTCTTGATGGAGGTAAAACCCTAAGTCATGCTTGATTGATATTGATGATATGGGTAGTACAAGAGTAGATCTACCACGAGATCAGAGAGGCTAAACCCTAGAAGCTAGCCTATGGTATGATTGTATGTTATGATTGTTGTCCTACGGACTAAAACCCTTCGGTTTATATAGACACCAGAGAGGGTTAAGGTTACAGAAGGTCGGTTACAAAGGAGGAGATATCCATATCCGTATTGCCTAGCTTGCCTTCCACGCCAAGTAGAATCCCATCCGAACACGAGACAAAGTCTTCAATCCTGTATCTTCATAGTCTAACAGTCCGGCCAATGGGTATAGTCCATCTATCCGGAGAACCCCTAATCCTGGACTCCCTCAGTGGCTAACATACACAAATGAGAGCGAGAAGAGAAGGCAAAGCGCGGTCGAGAAACTATGATCAAGAAGTGATCCTAGAATACCTACGTCTAGCATAACTCCAACACCGTGTTCACTTCTCGGACTCTGCCGAGAAGAGACCATCATGGTTACACACGCGGTTGATGCATTTTAATTAAGTTAAGTTTCAGGTTTTCTACAACTAGACATTAACAAATTCCCATCTGCCCATAACCACGGGCACGGCTTTCGAAAGTTCAAATCCCTGCAGGGGAGTCCCAACTTAGCCCATCACAAGCTCTCACGGTCAATGAAGGATATTACTTCTCCCAAGACAATCCGATCAAACTCGGCATCCCGGTTACAAGACATCCTCGACAATGGTAAAACAAGTCCAGCAACACCGCCCGAATGTGCCGACAATCCCGATAGGAGCTGCACATATCTCGTTTTCAGGGCACACTCAGATGAGCGCTCCATACAACTAAAACCAAACCTCGAGTTTCCCCGAGGGGGCGCTACATAGGGCTCTAGTTTGGACCAACACTCAGAGGAGCACTGGCCCGGGGGGGGGGGGGTTAAATAAAGATGACCCTTGAGTCCGCGGAACCCAAGGGAAAAAGAGGCTACGTGGGGAATGGTAAAACCAATGTTGGGCATTGCTGGAGGAGTTTTATTCAAGGCGAACTGTCAAGGGGTTCCCATTATAACCAAACCATGTAAGGAACGCAAAATCCGGGAACATAACACCGATATGACGGAAACTAGGGCAGCAAGAGTGGAAAAAAACACTAGGCATAAGGCCGAGCCTTCCACCCTTTACCAAGTATATAGATGCATTAATTAAATAAGAGATATTGTGATATCCCAACAAATATCCATGTTCCAAACATGGAACAAGCTCCAATCTTCACCTGCAACTAACAACGCTATAAGAGGGGCTGTGCAAAGCGGGAACATAGCCAAACAACGGTTTGCTAGGACAAGGTGGTTAGAGGCTTGCCTTAACAATATGGGAGGCATGATAAGCAGGTGGTAGGTATCGTAGCATAGGCATAGCAAAAGAGCGAGGAACTAGCAAGCAAAGATAGAAATGATTTCGAGGGTATGGTCATCTTGCCTGCAAAGTTCTCAGAGTTGCCTTGATCCTCGTAAGCATACTCAATGGGCTCCTTGTTCACGTACTCGTCTCTCGGCTCTACCCAAGCAAGAACAACAAGCAAAAAGGAACACAAACAACCACGTGCAATGCTCAAGCAACTTGATGCAAAACATGGTATGATATGCGGGATGCGATATGTGATGCATATGCATGATTTGGAAAGAAATGATTGAACCTTGCCTCAACATGGAAATCCAAGATTTCCACTTGAAAGGGGAGTTGATTTCAGTCGAAATCGATATAAAGATCACCGGAATCGGATGCACGGTTTGGAAATGGCAAGCAAAACAAATATGCCACTGGTCTGCGATTAACAGCAAGTAGCATCAAGAACAACATGCTACAGCACTCGAACATGACAACAAAATACATGGCAGGGATCCACTCATGATGCTTGACAAAAGATGAACACTGAGCTACGGCTAATTCACTCAATAGCGAGCTCAAACAAGCATGGCAAAAGTGTAAAAGATAACAGGTTGCAGACTTAGTGAAATTAACAAGTCTGGAATTTATCATCAGGATGCAATGTTTAGAGCAAGATAAATACATGCTACTGGAACATATCATGGCAAAGAAAGGCATGGCATGAAGATACTCAAATCATATAACAAAATTCCCTTACTGACCATGAGCCAAAAGGGATCATAAAATACAATTGCAACCCCGTGAACATATCTATTAACGATAACAGATTCAGACTTAGTGAAAAACTGGAACATGCAAAACAGTTATCAAGTAGGCATGTTTACGAGCTCGATGCACTCACTACGAGGCATTGCATGAAAAACTAAGCATACACCCAGCAAAAAGACATGGCATAGAAGCTAGACATGGCGAGAACAACAACATATCATGCATGGATCAACAACAACAAGCTCGGCAAAATTGCAAAACATGTTACCAATCTGCCAGGAACATTTTATAGCAAAAGTAGAGCTTGATTGAATCAAGCTAGTGTGATCCATAAATGCAAACAAAGACATGGATGGATAGACCACCACAATATGTACAAAACACCTTACTGATCAGGCTCAAAAGAGGCACGGATCACTAGGAAACAACATGAACATATGGCATAAAAATAATGACAGGGCAAGGACTTAGTGAAATCCTAAGTCCATGAAATCAGCATCATTGAGTAAGCTACTTTGCATGCTTGTGCTAGTCACAACAAGGATCACAAAAATACATGGCATACACCCCTGTAACGATAACATGGCATATTTCAAAACTCATGTAGAGCTCAGGATCATAGCATGCACACATTAATCATGGGAAAAATGACAAAAGTGCATTTGCTGAAACAGATCTGAAACTGTCATCACATAGCCCTCTTCCAACAGCATTTCGGGAATCAAGATGAGATCAAATGAAAAGGATGCAATGAGATGAAATGATGTACTCATCGAGACGAACATTTTGATATGCCACTCGCACGAATCGGAGCAACGGTGATGAAGTTATGATGCGATAAAAAATGCATAAAATTATTGGGACTTAGTGGAATTTCAACCTCGCAAAAGTCAACCCGGGATGGAGGGATCCAGGACGACGAGATCCGGATCGAGCAGCGGCGCGTTTGGTTCGGGGAGTGGTCGATCTGATCCATCTCCCCTGGATCCGGCCGGCGAGACTCCGGCGAGGTTGTGGAAGCCGAGGCAAGGCGGGGACGGACAGAGGTCGCCGGGATCCGCAGCGGTTCGCCGGATCAGCGGAGGAGCGGGCGAAAGCAGTCAAGGGAGGCAGCGGAGACGGGCGCCGGCGGCGGAGGGCGAGCTCGGCGCGGTTGCCGGCATGGTGGAGCGCCGGTGAGGACGGGAACGGTTGGCGGCGGTGAAAACTTAGGCACGGGCGGTGGCGCATCGGAGAAGGTGTCGGCGAGCCGGGCGGCGCATGGCTCGGTGGCGGTGCGGGATCCGGGCCCAAGCGGGCCGGATCTGGGCCATGCGGTGGAAGGGGTTTTGGTGGGTTTTGGGCCAATTTGGAGGGGTGTTGGGCTGCAACACACACGAGGCCTTTTCGGTCCCTTGGTTAACCGTTGGAGTATCAAACGAAGTCCAAATGGCATGAAACTTGACAGGCAGTCTACCCGTAGTAAACCAAGGCCGCATGGAAAGTCTCGGTCCAATCCGAAAACGTTTAACACCCGCACACGAAAAGAGGTAGAAAAGGACACCGGAGGACATAGGAGCGCCGTATTGCAAAACGGACAACGGGGAAAATGCTCGGATGCATGAGACGAACACGTATGCAAATGAAATGCACATGATGACATGATATGAGATGCATGACAGCAAGCAAATGACAAGGTAACAACAGCGAACAACTGGAAGACACCTGGCACATCGGTCTCGGGGCGTTACAATGTGAGTCCTCCATTGGTCCAATTAGTTTTTGTTCTAGTGCTTTATTCATTGAAAATTTTTGCTGCTTAGGTGAATCTATTCTTGAGCTTGCATGTCAAATTTATATGGTCAAAAGTAGTTTTGATGCATGATATAGGCGCTAGGCACTTGTAGGAGTAGTTGCTATCAATATTATTGAGTTTGGTTTACTTTTATTTTGAAGTTACTAAATTTTTTTAGAATTTTTCAGAAGAAGAAAAATGCTTAGGACAATGTTCCAAGGTGGTTCCTCAAGGAAGCAAGGACCCAGGCTTGCAATGCGTGATGCTGATGATGAGCCACCAAGAGACGCTCCAGTGCGTCCTTGTGAGTGGCCTTCTGAAAACTTTATGGATTGAGCAGGAATTAAGGAAGAATTCAACGCATATTTACGTAACGCTGATCTTGTGAGCTTCGAGGAAGAGAAGTGCACCAGTATCACAATATCACTAGTTCCTTTGTGAGGAGGTTTGAATTTTCATCTTCACATAATTCTCCAACTGTCCTGTTTGATCTTTATGAAAATTCTTATACTATGGACTTAGAGGATTTTACCACTGCTTGCAAACTTCCACAATGGGGTAGTATAATGGATCCTCGCAAATCTGAATTTAGAGATTTTCTTGCTAGCATAACTATGGGAGAATCTAGAGATATTACACAAGCTACCATAGGGAGCATTCACTTTCCTACTATACGTTATTTTGCTCTCTTCATAGGTAGATGCATTAATGGTAAAGATGAGCATTGTCACATGTGTGTCCCTGATCTCAGTATTCTTAGGAGTGCTGTGTTAGGAGATAAATCTTATAATTTGGGAGCCATTGTTGCACGTAGGTTGCATCTTAATAGATTTAATGGAAATTTCTTTGGAGGAATTTATGAAACCCGCATAGCTAATTTTCTTGGTGTAGCCATAACATGATATTTAATTACATCATGCTTACCTAGACTTTAATGCTATGGTTCACCACCAGTTTGTCGAGAGGAATGAATCACCTCTCCAGTATCGACTAATCTTTGACAGAACCCGTGCTGTCCATATTACTCTCCCTGCTCCTGCCTTCTTTGATCATCAGGCAAAAGGAAGATATGTTATTACCAGAGAGGAGGCAGATGAGTACGAGAGGAGAGCGGAGGCCGCTCGTTGCCACGCTGCGGCTCAGGAGGTGATAGCCGCTGCATCTCAGTACGACCCCAGCTATTATTATGGATATCCGCCAGGCCAGCCGTGGCCATAGACCAACTTAGGCCAAAAGCCTAAGCTTGGGGGAGTACGTATTTCCCATCGACATTACATTTATGTTCACACACTCATTTGTAGATGTTGGTGCTCATACTTTTTTATTGTCTCATCCATGCTAGTTTATTTTCTTTTTCTGCTTTCTTCTTGTGTGTTTAATAAACCTTAAGAAAAAACCAAAAAAGTTTAGTTGTAGCTTTTAATTAGTTTACTTTCCATGCTTGTAGTAGTAATTAAAAATAAAACCCAAAAAGATTTCCTGTTCTTCTTTTGCTTGTTGGGAGCTCTCCCGTGTAAATAGTTTTATTTCTTTTCTTTTCTTTGGGGGTCGATAGGAGAAGACCTTAATTAAATTGTTGAAGTGCCTATTGTATGCATAATTGTTGATCTGACAAAAGAGCCCATATTGCCTTGCCTTCTCCTGTTTATTGAATGCTTGCAGATTCCAGCTTAGTCCAATGCACATGCACTAATATTATTATTCACATCGTTCAGTCGTGCAAGTGAAAGGCAATTATGACGATATATGATGGACTGACCGAGATGAGAAAAGCTGGTATGAACTCGACCTCTTTTGTTTTTGTAAATATGATTAGTTCATTGTTCCTGATTCAGCCTATTATGAATAAACGTGTTTGCAATGACAACTAGAGATCATAGTTTCTTGTGCCATGCTTGATTAGCTATGAGTTATAATGGTTTACCTTGCATGCCAACATGCTATTAAAATGGTTGTGATGTAGTATGATAGGGTGGTATCCTCCTCTGAATGATTTAAGTGACTTGACTTGGAGCAAGTTCATGCATGTAGTTGAAACAAAATCAATATAGCCTTCACGATATTTATGTCCATGGTGGATTATATCCTACTCATGCTTGCATTCGCTCTCTTGCTGGTCGCTTCCTAGTCTTTTGCTAGCCTTCACCTGTACTAAGCGGGAATATTGCTTGTGCATCCAACTCCATAATCCCCAAAGTTATTCCATGTGAGTCCACTATACCTACCTATATACGGTATATACCTGCCGTTCCATGTAAATTTGTATGTGCCAAACTCTAAACCTTCAAATAAATATCTTGTTTTGTATGCTCGAATAGCTCATGTATCAACTACGGTTGTCCGTATCTTCCATGTTAGGCGGGTTATTCTCAAGAGGACTGGACTCCGCTCGTCACTCACGAGATAAATGGCTGGTCACCGGGATGCCCAGTCCCATGCTTTATGGAAACTAAATCAAAATAATTGCAAACAAGATTCCCCCTGGGACTCTTGTTAGTTGGAGGCACTCATTGTTTCGAGAAAGCCATGAATTGATTCTTGTTGGTGGAAGGGGGAGTATAAACTTTACCATTCTGTTTGGGAACCGCCTATAATGTGTGTAGCATGGAAGATATCGCCATCTCTTGGTTGTTATGTTGACAATGAAAGTATACCTCTCAAAATATTATTCACCTCTATTTCAAAACCGAGCTCTAGCACCTCTACAAATCTGTGCTTCCCTCTACGAAGGGCCTATCTATTTACTTTCATGTTGAGTCATCATCCTCTTATTAAAAAGCACCAGTTGGAGAGCACCGCTGTCATTTGCATTCATTATTGTTAGTTTACATTGAGTATGACTTGACTGGATCTCTTTTACCATGAATTACAATGTCTCTTTAGTCCTTGGTCTTTAAAGGTGCTCTGCATTTATGTTTTGCGGTCTCACAAAGGGCTAGCAAGATACCATCTTGTTATATCATATTATGATTGTTTTGAGAAAGTGTTGTCATCCGAGATTTATTATTATTGCTCGCCAGTTGATTATGCTATTGATATGAGTAAACTTGAGACCTAAGCATTATTGCGAATGTGGTTAGTTATAATCTTTGCTGAAAACTTGAATGCTGCCTTTACATATTTACAACAACAAGAGCAAACAGAGTTTGTAAAAGTTTTTCTTTATAACTTTCAGTTTATCAACTGAATTGCTTGAGGACAAGAAAATGTTTAAGCTTGGGGGAGTTGATACGTCTCCGTCGTATCTACTTTTCCAAACACTTTTGCCCTTGTTTTGGACTCTAACTGGCATGATTTGAATGGAACTAACCTAGACTGACATTGTTTTCAGCAGAATTACCATGGTGTTATTTATGTGCAGAAACAAACGTTCTTGGAATGACCTGAAACTTCACGGAGCAAATTTTTGGAAAATATAAAAAATACCTGCAAAATATGAAGGCCAGGGGCCCCACCACC